>NC_057802.1:153424692-153499809 GCF_018294505.1 Triticum aestivum
GCACGTCTCTCCTTCGCATCCGCCAAACGGGATCTTTTTTTCCACGTGCTACAGTGACCATGCAGGGCACGCACGCCAAATTTTGTCGCGTTTCGAGGCTGTATGGAATTTCTACGATCTTTCGGGCCGAAAACCACTAAAATACTGTCCGGACGTGACGCAACGTGCGTTCGTTGTCGGATTTCGTTCATTTTTGGCATGGGGTGCCCGGGTGGGGCCCCACACGCGCTGCCAAAAGTTGGGTGCATTCCGTGAAACCGCTCAGGTACTTGGTGCTGAAGGCGGTGGTTTCGGTATGGGCGGAGGGGACCCTCGATCGCACGTCTCTCCTTCGCATCCGTCATTTTTTTTTTCTACGGATTTTGCTGCCGACAGTCTCAAAACACTGTTATTAATCAAAACTATTTCGTACTAACTTTTCCAAAATAATTTACGATATCCCCCTTCTAATTTCATTTTTTCCTCTTCTTTTTTTCCTCTCTCTTCTTTTCCTTTATATTATTTTTACTTTTCTTTCAGTTTTCCCGGCAAACTT
Organism: Triticum aestivum; assembly: GCF_018294505.1. NCBI lineage: Eukaryota > Viridiplantae > Streptophyta > Magnoliopsida > Poales > Poaceae > Triticum > Triticum aestivum. Next base: position 153,425,228 of record NC_057802.1, read on the forward strand.
TAAAATTTTAATTTCTTTTGGCTAAGAATGTATTTTGAAACATAGGAAGTAGGTACCTTGCCGTCCAAGGATTGAAATATGCTCAAATTCAGATCGAGCTAGCTAGCAGTAACATGATTTGGGTATCGATTCCTTCTCCTTGCAGAGGCAGCAGCTATAGCTAGTTTGTAGCACGACCGATCGTAGCCCAAAAAAGCCTTATCGATATGACTCGAACTAGCATTAGCTATATCATAGACCCTAATGATGACGGTGACGAATCGATCGACACAGATCAAAGGTGTGTGTTGCCGTAGTATTTTAATGGCGGCGGGAGGAGCCTTCAACAGAATCGGATATGTTTTAATTTCTTTTGGCTAACTTTTATTTTACAAAATGATTAAAAATTCAAAAACATTTCCTGAATATTTCATAATAAATTTTATCTAAAATTCATTTGAACATAAGGATAGTTCATTAAACCTTACGACAAATGGTTCATTTTACATTCGAACATAACGAAACTTAATTAAATATTAGAGGGCCTAATCTAAATTAATTAAACATAAGAGGACCTAATCTAAACGTAATCTACTCGTCGTCGGAGGCGGCGAGGTCCACGATCTCGCCCGCACCGCCGTCACCATCGTCATCGTCGCTGCTCTTGGCGGCAGCGTCCCAGTCGACGGCATCATCCTCCACCGGATCCGCCAGCACCGCACCCATAGCCGCCGCCGCATCCAACGCCGCCTGCTTATCAGCGGCCTTTGCTGCTGCCGCCATAGCCGTCGTGGCGTCCAGTGCCGCCTGCAGCTCGGCAGCCTCTCTGGCCTCCGCCGTGGCCGCCGCTTCTGCCTGCGACGCCCGTAGGGCGATGAGGTAGCCGGGGCAGTCGTCGGGGTCTTGGCGGCGGGAGGGGCGGGTGGGGGGGCGGCGAGCGTGGCTACCGGACGGCGGGAGGAGCTTGGGGACGGCGTGGCCGCCGGAGGGCGACGGCGGGGCCCGCGCGGGGCAGACGATGAGCCGCCCGTCACCGACTCCCGACGAGCCTGGGCGACGACCTTCCAGAAGTCCTTCCCTCCCCAAAACCTAGTACGGTCGACGATATTCCAGCGGCCGCCCCCGTGCCGGCGGAGCTCATCCGGCGTCGCGCCGGGCCCCCTCGTCGGGTATCTATCGGCGGTGATGCGGAAGATGTGCGGCAGACAGCAGCCCGGCGGCATCATCAACCCGAGCCGGATGAGCTCGTCGATGTCCGGCGTGCCCAGGCTCGTCGGCCACGAGCCGCCATGGCCGTCACTGTCGTCGCTGCCGCCGGACGCCATGGATGCCGCCGAGATGGAACGCGTCGTCGGTGGATTGAGGGCGCGTCTGGTGGAAGGCGTCGGTGGGTGAGGCGAGTGGGGGTAGGGGAGGCAGACGGGAGAGGGAGTGTTTTAAGGACGGGCGGGGCGGCGGTAGGTGACCGACGCACCGGCTTAACGCCGGCCTTAATGGCGTATCGGGGGCGGCGACCGCCTCGGGAACCGTTGCTTGACCAACGCCACGCAATCCTCCCTCGACAGGTCGCGTCGTGTTGACCGACGCCACGACGCCACGCAACCGTCCGTCGACAGGTCGCGTCGTGTTTTTTTTCTTTTTTTCTTTGACCACGACTGGACGTCGTCGTACGTAGACGGCCCGACACGTACGTAGACGGGCGGGCGCGTGTATGGGCAGTCGCCGTACAAGACCCGACGCAGGTACCGCCCGTCGCACGGGCGGCGGCTTTTTTTTTATGAAATGATCCTATCTTTTTTAACGAAGAGGTACTGAGCGATCTCACCCGTTGTTGTATTTAGAGGATTATATCGAAGAAGAAGTGTTGTGATTGGTTCGCATAACCTTCTCACTTTCCTTTTGGCTCACTTGATCCCCCTGATCTAACCAATACCGTTCATAAGTTGCTTTTGGTGGGTTTGCTAAGGCAGTTTGCTGATGTGGATGAGGTCAAAGTGGTTTGTTGACTAATGGGGCCATGTTGTCAGGTGAGAGAACAGAAACAAATGAGCAAGAAGCAAGCGACTGTAGATGAGCAAGCTAGCATCAGATCCATGGAGAAAGCCGCCCCGCAGGTTCCCAGGAGAGATGCCAAGAAGCTTGTGAAGTGCCGAGGCTGCAGCTGCACGCCAAGATGGTCGCGCCCGTGGAGCAGTCTACCGGCACGCCCATCACCGATTGAGCGGCCGGCGCCACCAGCAGCCATGCTAATCGTGCTGAGCCCGCAGGTGGTCGCGGCCGTCGCCTCCTGCAGCGCCTTTGCGCTGCCGCCCGCGCTAGAGCAGCCGGGGAGCATCATCAAGAGGCAGCACGCGAAGAAGCAGGCGGCGGCGCTCGATGTGGCTGCCACGAGGCGCCCGGGATGGTTCCGCTCTGTTCCGTCGCCAGTCGCCACCGCCCTTGTGCTTGACGCCGACGGCCTTGAAGTGCCTCTCCCGAATCGTGCCAACAAGCTGGTCCTCCCCTTGGAACGAATTGGCCCGAGACCATCTCCTTCCTCGGCTCCGGCGAAGTCGCCGCGAACATTTCTCCAATTCCGGCAATGGTGAGCGTCCGTCGACAATTTCCTAGAGGCTTTAGCATCCTTCCCTTGCCTCTCACTCTTTCCCCCTTTCAATTGCAGAGATGGCCGACAGAAACGAGCTTCCCGTCGAGCTCCACCTCCGGCCCCCACTCAGGAACAATGCTGCCTCAGCTCTGGCCGTTGCGAGTAAGCGAGGCGTACAACAGTCAGTCTGCCTCGAATCCCTGGAGATGATAGTGTCGTTGCCGGCCTCTGCCGGCCATTCCCGCCGGTGAGAGCTCCCGAAGCCGCCCGACCTCAAAGCTCCTCCTGACGATGTGGCCCCACTAGTCAACAAACTGCTTTGACCGCATCCATGTCAGCAAAACCACCATGCTAACCCACCAATGACGATTTCCGAACGGGATTGGTTAGATCAGAGGGTTAAGCGATCTGAAAAAAAGTTTAGAGGGTTATGCGAACCACCCATTTTCTTCAAGGGAGTAAAATGGATTTTTTCTATTCAAAATGCCCATAAACATTTTATTAAATATAGTAATAATCAAATATGGGCAATTAGAATTCTTTCTAGTCCATTCATGAGTTGCTACTTCCTTCGAGCCAAAGGCACCCGGCATAGAAAAAGAAACAAATATAACTTCAAAAGGAACACTAACCAGAGGGTGGATAGTCTGGGTTATGTCCAAAGAGTGGATCGTCCGAGTTATGTCCTCGTTGCACTCTAGCCGGGCATGATTGAATTGCGAGTTGCGGATGTTGGCCTTTGATGAAGTAGACATCTCGCGGTCGATGGATTCTAGGATCATGGTAAACCACCCTGGGCGTTTCCCCTGACACTGCATGGGGGCATTGTCGTCGCTGGTCATTTTGGTCGCCGACCCAACACTGGAAGAAGGCATTAGGACCACATGTACCACCTTCCTGTCCATCACGCCCCCTCCCATTGCTCGGTACCTTTGACCCATCCATCAAGGATTGTCACGGCTATCTTAGGCGAGGGAAATGACTAATGTCCTGCAATTGCACTTGGTTGACTTGTAGCCTTTTCGAAGTAAGAGTACGATCCCACATTGAGCTAGGAAATTGTCCTTTTGCCTCTCTAGAGGTCTATCAAAATGCTCATGTAAGTTAGTTGTGATTCCAAGAAAAAGCAATGCGGAAGTAGAAAATATTACAAGACTTGTTGTGACAAAAATCAAAGTGCGCAATAATTACACTTATAAGGGATGGTGGATTGCCAGCCTCTCTGGGCTCCACGATAGCTGCCCATTTAGAGTTATCAGTGTTGGAGATATGCCCTAGAGGCAATCATGTATGATGATATTTCCTATGTGTTTATGAATAAAGATAGTCATTGGACATTATCAATGACGTGTATCAGCAAGTACGTACTTGTTTGTGGGACTATGCATTATATGATGACTGTCCTAAAAGGTCCCTAGTCGAAAGAGCTGTGTGGACGCGCAGCCGACTAGACTAGCATATGACACGGTCGATGGCTTGGTCTCACTAGCCATGGAGCATTGGATGCTAACCGGATAATATGGACTTGGAAAGGTCTGGTTGGATTCGACGTAGTCGGATCCGAGTCGAGATAAGGTCCGAGTCGGACTGACCCAACTATGAGACGCAGCGATATGTCATCTGTGAGTCACTAGTACAACATACGTTCTATGTCCTAAGACCTGAGCTGACGCATGTACTCGGGATGGTGATGGACCTGCTTTGGGCCGACCAACGCTACTCCGTGACTGGGTAGTTACAAAGGTAGGTTTCGGGCTTGTCCAGACCCATGCCGTGAGACGTGGTCGAGCAAGATGGGATTTGCCCCTCCGATCAGGAGAGATATACTCTGGGCCCCTCGTGTGATCCGACCAGGATAAGCATGGCCATGCGACAAGGATTATGAGATAATCCGGATAGTGGTCGGCATCACTGAAACGAGAAAGAGGTCGAGCTAGCACAAGGATGACAGACTCGCCTTGAGCCCGACAACATATATCGTGTGGCAAAAGGAATGGAAGTGTGATGTACAGGTTCGCCTAACCAGCTTCATAGTCTGCTTGGTGTTCGGCATGCCTTGCTAGAGGCCGCTGCCCAACCGTGCAGTTCGGAGGTGATCCGAATTGTGACCAAGCCGGCTTGAACCTAAGGGGTCGCGCGCTTAATGGAAGGAACCTACGAGGTCGGATCCGAGGACACTGGTCGGATGTGATCCGAGTTGTATTCGGATTGTGGCCGAGTAGACTTGTGTGCTTTAGGGCCTGTGCGAGGCCCAAGTGTTGAGCCCGCGACGGACGCCTATATAAAGTGGAGGTGCGGCACACTCACGCGTGGGATCGCTTCGGCGTTGTCACTAGGGTTTGCATGTGTTGCGAATAGCCACCTCCACTTCGCCGCCGACTGTGTGATCGGACCTAGCAGTCCGCCGCACGGTGTTCCTTTTGCACGCGCGGATACCATTAGAGGCGGTGCATCTGCGCCGCTCCGGCGAACTTATACGTGGGATCGGACGACCGACTGTTCGAGGGAGATCGGACGGGGAGGAGACGATCCACACGGACGCGCTGCCCCAACTCTTCTTCCGCTGCACGGCACTGCGCGTCTAGCAGTAACGATATGTGATCCATCTCCCATAGCATGTTCCCGGATGTTCTGCGCGTAGGAAAATTTAAATTTGCAGTCGACGCACCCTACCGTAAAACGCAACAATCAGCTTCTGTGAACCTTGATATTGTCGAAGAAGGAACACCAGGCGAGGGTCCGCAATGTTCACAGAGCCCCCCACAGGTTCAGGCTAGGTTACATTCCTTGTAACAATTGAAGCTTCTTGAGAGGTTATATAACATGTGGATGGAGTATGGAAGGTATGAAAACGAAGCAAGTAAAGAACCCTTGTTTTGTGTTTGTTGTATTTTGAATCTCTGAATATGTCAAGAAAGCAATGCAAACATGATTCAGATTAACCTAGCAGCAAAGCGTCAGATTTGGCATCTGTAATTTCATGGCTACTTCTGAAATAGTTCATTCCGTCTTGGTTTTCTTTCCTTTTCCTGTATTTCACATGAGCTAAATAGCCAGAGTTAACGTCTTAATGACCATTGGCATGGTCAGGACACTTACACTTCAGAGTCTTCACTTACGCTGATGCATTAGTTTCGAACAAACCAAAGATTGGAAGGGGTTGGTATTGTTGCGAGAGGCCATGAGGGCACTTTACTATTTTGGTGGCACGAAATATTAGATCCGACAATATGACCGATCCTTTTTCAGTTGAGTTAAGTGTTTGTCGAGATGCAATATTGTAAGCCATAAGCAGGGTTTTCTTAACGTGGCGATTGAAACAGACTGCAAAAGGGTGAAGCATGCTTGGGACTCTGATAAAGATGGCACGTCTATTGGCTTTCAACTGCCCCGAGATAGATGTGAAATCTCCTCGCCCATCTTTAGGGTATTAGAGCATTTCTAGCCGATCTCTTAAAACCGGTTAGACTAGTAAAAATTCACATTTGAGGGGCTAAACCGTACCAAGCCAATTCCTTATCCGCTTTAGAGGAGTATAGGATCTTTACTCCTTGCGTCGGCCGCCCCTTAAATTTACTCTTCCGCGGCCACTTCTTAGAATAATTTTAGTCCTTCCCCCATGACAGCCCTCTCCCCCGTTCGCCGCCGGCGCCACACCCGCTGAGTTCCTTGCCTCTGGCGACCACCCTCGCCACGTACCATCCCGCAGCCCCGCCGACACTCGGCCACCAAACTCCTGCGATATCTCCACGAGAACTGACGATCTTTTTCTTTCTTTATTTTCGTCTTTTCCCCGTCTACGGCCACGGCGACACTCCCCCTCATCATCCCTAGTTCGGCGGCGCTCCTCCTATCGTCCCCGACCACGAGCAAAGCCGCAAGGCGCGGGGAGGACACCTATATAGAGAAAAAGTTCAACGTAAAGGAGGAAATGTACACAAAGAGTGGTCGTCGGTCGCCATTGCCGATTCCAATGAATCCTTGCGTTCCGGACGTTGCCATCGCGCCACTAGGAGAAGGCTGAGGGAAAGAACCCATTCATATGAAGAAGCGCCCAAGTCATGGCCCGTGGAGGACGAATTTCAACTACTATGTCGACTCCTTCGTCGCACACTTACGTCGCGCACGGTGAAACTCTGTCAAATTATTGTACATCGCATCTATCCTATGTAGTAGCTAGCTCATGGAAATCATCTAATGCCGAAAAGTTATAGTTGGCCGCATGAAAGGAAGAAAGAAGAAGAAGAGGGAGAGAGGTTTCCATGTGGTGTCTAGTTCGTATGAGGTGTTGTTTGAGAGTTCGGCTGGAAACCGGGTTTTTTAGCGGAGCAAATATAAGAAGTTAAGGTATAATGGAGCATTTTAGAGGCTAAATGATAAGGGGTCGGTTAGAGATGCTGTTATGCTTTTTTTTTAGAGGTAGTGCTAATAGTGTTGCTCATCTTTGTGCAAGAGAGGCACTTACTTCTGTTTCTGATGTGTTCCCTTCATTCCAAAATAATTGACGTTCCTAGAATTTTAAGACAGATTAAGGTAGCGGCTGGAATCTCCTTTATATCCTTTGATTTTCTAGTAGAGTAGTGACTGAACAGCCATCATTAAAGTGGAGGAGAAGGAGGAGCACCGTTGGAAAAAAAAATGGTGGGAAAGGTGAACCAGTGACTCAGAGCGCAAGTATTTTGAAAAAGGGTTAAAAATGTTGCTCCCACCGATCCAGATTAATTGTTGCTATTTTGGTACGACTTTAGAGTACTGGATAGCTAGACGTCAATTAAATGGAACAGAGGTAGTACGATGCTATCCCTGGCTTTCTGATTGAGGCTGTTCAGTCAGATATGCCCCCGCTTTATGAATAAAACTGCCACATGGCGGAAGCGTCAAAAAGAAAGAAAAAAAAAGGAATCTACACTTACACCACAATTAAGCAAGTAAACAAAAAGCATAACATATAATGACATAGGTATAATTGCCCGCGCGTTGCAATGGGGATATAAATATTCCACTGGTTTAATACCAATTGTCTCAAATATATATGTTTGGAATCCTCATGCACATCAAGAAGCATTGTCTACTTTTTCTACCTTAAAATCATCACTCTTTTCTGTCTTCTTCTTTTTCTACCTATCATCTTCATCTTCCCAATCCATGCTCACCAGCGTCATGAATGGTACATCCGGCTCAAAATCCGCCAACCCTCCGCAAAACAAAGGTATGTCACGAAGGGGCAAGAGCCAAATCAACATGTATTACTGCACCAAAATATGCATCAGAAAAATTTCTCGGTGCATAGCTACTAGTATAAATGTAGAAAGTTTAGACCTTTGAAAAATAAGTGGCATGTGGTGTGCTTGCAGATACTTTGATATGTCTAAATTAGTCAACATGACGCTAAAATCTATTGTGCTCCAGGTGTAGCAAAATTAAATTTAGATGGATGGATGAATGAATAGAAGCAAGGAGGTTAATTACAAGGTGGTATTGGCCGATTAGCTGAAGGAGTGCTTGAGAGCCTCTGCGGTGGCCTTGTCGACGAGTGCCATGGCAGGGCAGCCTTCTTCATCCTTCACCCTTGTGCTGTACTCCATGTCCTTGATCCCGTGCTGCATATGTATGTATACATCCATCAACCACATTTTTTAGAGGAGGAGGATGACCCCCGGCCTCTGCATTTGGGCGATGCATGCATCCATCAACCACATGGTAAGTGCTAGGTAAACAATATTGAAAGGAAGCCATCTATGCTGAACTCTGACCCAACTCTGAACTCTGCATCTTCTATGCCCGTCACCTTGGCACATGAATGATCAAGCAGATGAATGAATTTCCCAGTAGAAAACAGCAACATTCACTAATCCTTCTTCTTTAGGAAAAAATAATAAAAACAATAAAAAAGCAGATGAACAGCAATGAATTTGCTCCGAAACTCTGTTAACGCCGTTTATGATCTGTTTCTGGACATTGCTGTTTAACAAAGTCATACATCCTGGTCAAAATTTGAGGTAAATGCCAGGATGCACGCCAGAAGATTAATCCAGTCCATGCACGCGATGTTTGACATTTTTGTTGCTCTTTCCTTTTCCTCAAATAGACAGGGACCTCTTGGGTGTTTGCTTACTGAACCAACAGCACCTCTTCTTTTTGAAATAGACTGCCACATTGGGTCTTTGCTTGCTGAACCAGCGCCCACTTAATTTTCAGCGCAAATGGCCGTGCAGCTCACGCCGCCCTTACCTCGTCTAGTTCTAGTCACTCAGCCAAATGTCCAAAGACAAGCATCAGACGGGAATAAACCATACAGGTACGAAGGGGTGACCTGTCATGCTTTATTTGATCAAATACCACTTTGGACTTCGGTCGAAACATGAAGGCATTCATCTTCGGACTTGAGGCCAAACACTGATGCATCACCGTTTAGCCAGGGAAGAGCCTCTGGATTTCTTCCACTTGTGCCGAGGTCAAACATTCGCCTCACAAATTAAACATGCCAGATCACAGAAAAGAGTTTCAAACAAGACAAATCCAAGGTTTTGACTCTTTTTTCTAGAATACTGAAAAAATGTTTTCTAGAATACCAAGGTTTTGACTCTGATTGGACCTCGGATTTGGTTCACCGTGCCAACTATGCCAGGAAATCAATAATAAGTCTTTCTATATCAAAGAAACAGATACTGACAGGGGCCTTGCCGATGGCGATCTTTTCCATTGACTATGACTATTCCAAGTCTTCCTCCCTTCGATACTTGAAGGCTTAGTAGTATCTTGAAATATGTGGAGGATATGAACTCACATACTGTGTTATATTGTCTTGGTGAGATTGCAGAAATCCCAGCACCATTTTAGCCATGACAACGCCCCGTAGCATGATCTTGAGCCTTTCCTTCATGGTAGCCTCTGCAGGCCATGCCATCCAAGGCAGAACCTGCAGTTGTCTGCAATTTAACTACCCCAGCTTCGACATGACCAACAAGAATGATTTCAGCTTCAGCCCAGGTTCAGCAATTGCAAATGGTTCCCTGAGAATCGTGCCGAACACCGGAAACTCGAGCCACCAGTCGGGAAGGGTGGTATACGTAAAGGAAACCCTCAAGCTGTGGAACAGGAAGCGAACTGTGCTCACATCTTTCAGGACGCAGTTCACGCTCAACATCCTCCCGGGAGAAGGTATGGCTTTCATACTCACAAATAGCCTGTCGTTGCCCAGGAACAGCGGCGGCCAGTGGCTCGGCGTATGCAACAACCAGACAGATGGTGCGCCAACGAACCGAATAGTAGCCGTGGAATTCGACACGAGAAAGAGCTACCAGGACGACCTCGACGGCAACCATGTCGGCCTCGACTTGAACAGCATCAAATCTGTTTATCCGTACCCGCTCAGCAATCTTTCGATCATCCTGTCAAGCGGCTCGGATGTCTTGGTTAGTATCATCTACAACAGCACATCACATGCTTTTGTATTATCTGTAAGCCAGCGCAACACAAGTGGCAGTGGGGGGCATAATTGGCGAGAGAGCTGGCCGGTTGATCTATCACGGTACCTACTGGACGAAATATATCTGGGATTCGCAGGTTCCACGGGTGATTACACCCAACTGAACCAGATAAAATCGTGGAACTTCACCACGATAGACGACATACTCGTCGCTGAAAGAACAAGACACGGGAAGTGGGTGTTTTTGGTTCTCATTGCCTTGGTTTTGCTCGTTACATGTTCATCGTTTCTTGTGTTGTTGGTGCGGAGAAGGGTGACACAGCGGAGAAGGCTAGCCTACCGCACGCTCGAGAAAATGATCGACGCACATGGCCCGGTTAGATTTAAGCTCAAGGAGTTGAAGCACGCGACCGCCAACTTCAGCCCTCACCGTAAGCTCGGTAGAGGCGGCGGCGGCACTGTTTACCTTGGATACCTGAATGGGATCAACAGAGAGGTGGCTGTGAAGCGGGTCTCACTCTCAAGCCGAGGAGAGAAGGAGTTCGTGGCGGAGGTGAACACGATCAGCAAGCTCTCCCACCGCAACCTTGTCAAGCTGATCGGCTGGTGCCACGAGGGAGGCGAACTACTCCTCGCCTACGACTACTTCCCCATGGGCAGCCTGGACAAGCTATTGTTCGCCAATGCCACGACGACCACGTACTCGTCATCGGCGCTCACATGGGAGCGGCGATACATGATAATCTGTGGCGTGGCATCTGCACTCGACTACCTTCACCACGGGAGCAGCAAGAGGATCCTCCACAGGGATGTCAAGCCCAGCAACGTGATGCTCGACGAGGCATACAACGCGCGGCTGGGCGACTTCGGTCTCGCCCGTGCCATCCAGCTCGATGGAGCGACACACCACTCGACGCAGGCGGTTGCGGGCACTCGGGGCTACATGGCGCACGAGAGCTTCTTCACCGGTCGTGCCAGCCTCGACACAGACGTGTATGCCTTCGGCGTCTTTGCCATGGAGGTTGTCAGCGGGAAGAGCCCAAGCAGGTCCATGCTATATGAGACACAAGAAATGTACATTGTGGATTGGGTCTGGAGGCATTACAGCCTGGGGAAAGTCATGGAGACAGCCGACACGGTGCTTGGAGGAGTGTATGACGAGATGCAGGTGGATTCTGTGGTGCGGCTGGCCTTGGCTTGCTGCCACCCGAACCCGAGGGATCGACCGTCCATGCGGACGGCGGTGCAGGTGCTAATCGGTGGAGCGCCTGCCCCGACTCCCCCATTTGAGAGGCCTGCCTTTGTTTGGCCACTGTCAGGCATGCAGCAGGAGATGGAGCTGCCGCAAGTTGGTGTGCTCTTCACGGGAGGACAGCTCATCACCTCCACTTCCCTCACAGGAAGGTGAGCATCTCAATGGCTGGTGCACTTGTACCGCCGAGTGTCTCAGTTCAGGGTCTAGGAATTCAGGGGTCAATGTTCGAAATAAAAAACAGAGAGGGGGTCTTCTTGGCCTAGGCCCAGCAACTCCGCCTAAATGTACTGTCAGATTCATGCTAGTTTATACAGGGTCAGCAGTCTGGTTAGTTGATATGTGATGCAGTCATGCAGAGTGTTATTGAACACTAAACTCTTACCTCTCTGTATGTCTCGACCAAGACTTAGGATCAACGCCATGAGTGAAGGCTCATAGGTGGTGATCTAAAGTGTTACCCTACGGAACCTCATCGCAGACGGCTCGGACCAGCCATCATAGACTATTTGGAGTTGTCTGTCATATGAACATTTGGATCGCATGGCTGTCTAAAGCCGTCTGTGATGAGTAATCAAAATAAATAATGATGACGATCGGCAGGGCGCTGAGACTGGCCTCACCGACTCACTCTTATGCCAGAAACAGACCACCAACCGTCAGGAATGGCGAAGCCGCTAGTCTCACGCACCCCTACCCTTAGCCGTGCACTCTGTACACCACTAATGGCCAGGTCGTCGCCCTAGCTCTGCTTCTACATTTCAGTTGGCCCAAAACACTAAGGTGTAATCCACGAAAACGCTTTTATTCTTTTCGCAAAACAAAAGTGATTTTATTCGATTCTTTTTCTTGGTACACTTTGAAATTACTAGCAAACATGCCTGAAGAAAAGAAAACATCACACGGCCCTAACCTAATAAGCATGACCAACCCACCTGTGCTGCCGTTTATCCTCCTTCCCATCCTTCGTGTGTGTGCGCGCGCGCATGTGCGTGTTCTGTAATGGCAATGAATGACAACACATTAAGAACTAAAGTGGTAATGAAAAGCCTATTATCAGCAATATCCTCACGATATGAAGAAGTTGAAAAGCTTGTGAAAACAAATAAATAATGAGGCAATTCTGAACCTCATTACCAGAAATTCGACATGATTCAGTGCAACCACATTGAAAAGAAACATAACTATGGAATTAGGCTAGCTATGCAACCACATTGAAAAAAAAACTATGCTTATAAAAAACAGTTTCATCCATGAAGCATGAATGTGCTCTCTGCTTGCAGAAGTTCATGGAGTAAATATATAGATATAGATAGATCAGGCCAGAAAATGTGAGGCACCCGGCTCTATTCTTGTACAATATTTTTGGTGTTTTTGCTTACTGTTTCTTTCCCTGACAACCAAGCTGACATTCTAATGGATATCTTTCCATGTTCTTAATGCAAAGACAGTAACAAAAAGATTAATTCCACATGCACACGAAAGGTGCATATTTTACACCATTATTAGGAACAGGTACTAGGAGTACAACTATTTTTATTTCTTTAGCACTCTGAAATCTGAACCAAAATTCAGACTGCACAGAGCTATGATGAGATTCAGAAAAGATCAATGTTATGTTCTCCTGGTAATCATCAACTTACAATACTAGATGCTGATAACTTTGAACTCGGAATCGAACTTCTATTTTTGGCAAATGCCAAGCAAACACATCGGAGAAGCTGAACCAACTTTCTGGCCAGAACAAACAAATATATATATATATATAAAAATTGAGGCTAGCTATGTTCATCACCTTCATTCTACTACATGCTCTGAACTCTAAAGAATTGTTTTTCCTGTTCAGTAGGAAATACCTTGTTACAAATTTCGGCATAAATCTTTCCTTAACTGGCCTCCTCTATACGTTAGACATGCTAGCAATTATGCCCCATGATCACATCAAATGCCAACAGCAAGTAACAATGTTCATTCATCTTTAATCATGATGGTACAACAAACACCGAAAATAATAAAAATTACATCTAGATCCGTAGACCATCGATGGAAGACTTAATCAATGCTGAAACTAGAGAGTGAGATGAAATTCAATCAGGATTTTTTTTCCTTGACCTGTGGAATGATTGAGGAATTTGTTTCTTGGCCTATAACAGGAGCTGTACATTTTTTATGAGAACAGCATATTGAGTATCTCAATAGTTGGTGCGCTTGTTGTTGAACCGGTATGGGCCCTAGCCCATCAAGATCTGTCTCTTGGGCCCAAGCCCATGAGAGGTGCTGACCTAGAAGAGGAGCCCCTCTTCCCTTGTCCCGAGTGAGCCGCCACATCTGAGACACACACTCACGCAGGAAACAAGACAGAAAGGAGGCTGCTGTATGAAGGTACCCATCTCCCGATTCAACATGGTATCGAGCCAGGCGACGACGGTGGCGGCGTAGTCCCTCGCCGGAGAGGCGGCGGTGGGGCCCAGCGGGGTCAGGCGAGAAAGGAGGCTGCGTGCGTGCGCGAGGCGGCGGGTCTGCTGTGGTGCGTGCGGCGGCGGCGCGGCTGGGCTCGAGGAGCTGCGACGCGGCCGGGAAGGTGCTGCTTCCTCTTGTCCTGCTTCGCGTCCCTGGGGTGGCTAGCTGCGAAGGGGGCGGCCGAGGAGGGCTGCTGCAGGCTGTGCAGGCGGCTGCGGCAAGAAGAGGAGGAGGAAGAAGGCGGCGGCGGATTTGGGCTGTGTGCGAGTCAGGCTGCGGCGGGGAGCTGCTGCTGTTGGTGCTGCTGAACAGAAGAGGAACTGCAGCTGCTGCTGCTGCCTTGTGTTGTTCCTGGAAGCTTGCCGAGCTGCTGGTGCTTGTGCGGCTGGTTCTTGGTGCTGCGGCAGAGGAAGAAAGAAGTGCAGCCTGCTGGACTGCTCGTTCTGGAACAGGAAGAGCCTGGGCTGGACCGCTTGTGTGCTTTATAGAGATTTTTTTTTCTCTGTGGACTTGCTGTTGTGAGCTTGGTGTTGTGGTGGTGGTGGTGGTGGTGCTGCTTGGGAAAGAAGACTCTCTGAGGCTGAGTTTTGCTGTTGCTGCTTATCCCGTCAAACGATGGCTGAACCAACTGGTCTTGCCGAGGCTTTGGAGAAGCTCGCTAAGATTCTCGCGGAGTCCAACTCTAGGGTCATCGTTCCTCGACAGGAAGTGGCTCAAAAGCTTGAAATGTCGCCCCTGGACATGAAGCTAGAGGGGGCAACAAATTATTTGAGCTGGTTCAGGAGGGCTTTGTGGGCTGTGGAGCAGAAGGAGCTTGATGGATATTTGTTGGGCACGGTTGTAGAACCGGGGACAAGAGTAGTGCAGAGGGCAAGAGGTGGAAGGTCATCCACTCTGTACTTATAGTGTGGTTGTTGAACTCTGTGGTGCCCTCCATTGGACGCTCTGTGGAGGGGCTATCCTCACCTGCTGAGATATGGAAGATTCTGTCCACTCAATACTCTGGCAAGGGCAATGTCATGCTCATTGCTCAGATTGAGGACAAGATTAGGTTGCTGCGCCAAGATGATGGCATGTCAGTGATGACATACGTGGCAGAACTGTAGGCTCTGTGGGCTGACCAGGATAACTGTGATCCCGATCCCCTGGAACTCTATGACGCGGCTTCAATCGAGTCAGGGCATAAGTGGATGGCACGCAGGCGTGTGCTGAAATTTTTGGCTGGCCTCAAAGGTTGCTTTGATGGCAGGAAGGCTTCCCTGTTGCACCAACCTAGTCTGCCTACCATTTTCGAAGCTATTGCAGCGATGACTCAAGAGGAGGTGCGCCTATCCCTTGAGCATGCAGACGTGAAGGTTGTGCCAGCTTCGACATTTGCAGTCACTGAGCGCATGGAGTGGGGAGATCCCACCAAAAGTCATATCTGTGGGGAGGTAGGTCACTGGAAGAGAGAATGTCCAACTCGTGGCAGAGGCAGGGGATATAACAGAGGGGGAACAGGCAGAGGTAGAAGTGCTAGAGGCAGAGGTGGATACTCAGAGACCTCATGGGGCCAGGCTTCTAGAGGCAGAGGTGGCTACTCAGGACACTCAGGGGGTCAGAGGGCTCACATGGCCGTTGCAGGAGACACTGGGACGTCCAAAGGCAAAGATGTAGATGATGTTGTCTATGGAGACTTTGCTCACTGGGCCTCCATTGATGAAGGTAATCCGGAAAGAGCATCTCTTGCTACTAATGAGAGTGCTCCAGAGTGGGTTCTTGACTCTGGAGCATCTAAGCATGTTGCTAGTAACTCCTGTGTGTTCGAGTCTTACACTAAGCATCCTCCCTCTCACATGGGCACTATACAAACGGCTGATGGCACAAAACAACCAGTCATAGGGGTTGGTACAGTAAAGTGTACTCCGACCATTTCCCTATCGTCATTTTACATGTGCCAGCCTTTCCTGTCAATTTGGTCTCTTTCAGTGCACTCATTGATCAAATGGACTGTCGTGTGATCCTTGACAAGTTCGGTTGCTTGATTCAGGTGCGACAGACGAGCCAGACGGTTGGGACTGGCACCAGGCGTAGGGGGCTCTGGTACATGGACCAGGAGGTGCAGCCGGACTTGTGTGTGCTGCGACCATGGAGGATAAGGAGAAGCAGACGATGATCCATCACTGTAGGATGGGGCATGTATCTTTTGATAAGATGAGTAGAATATTTCCGGATGTTATGTGTGGAATAGGCAAAGGCAAGCTGACATGTGATGCTTGTGAATATGCAAAACACACACGGGCCTCATATGTGAGTAAGGGGCTCAGGAGCATATCTCCTTTTATGCTTATTCATTCGGATGTATGGACTAGCCCAGTGGTGTCAATGAATGGGAAGAAGTATTTTGCTACCTTTATTGACTGCTATTCTCGCATGACTTGGATTTACTTGATGCGTCACAAGGATGAGGTGTTTAGCTGTTTTCAGAACTTCCATGCTCTTGTAAAGAACCAGTTTTAGGTACAGGTCAAGGTGCTCAGGACGGACAATGGAACGGAGTATGTGAACAACATTTTTGGGGCTTTCATGGCTGACCATGGTATTCTTCATCAAACTTCATGTCCGGACACCCCCCTCAGAATGAAGTGGCCGAACGGAAGAATCGTCATGTTCTTGAGGTTGCTCGGTCGTTGATGTTTACCATGAATGTGCCTAAGTTCTTGTGGGATGATGCAGTTATGACAGCCACATAGTTGATCAACCGGACACCTTCCAGGATACTTGGCATGAAATCTCCGTCTGAGTTGCTTGTTGGAGATAATAAGTTTGTTGTTCCGCCAAAGTTATTTGGCAGTACCTGCTTTGTTCGTGATCACCGACCATCTGTTGGCAAGCTTGATCCTCGGCAGTGAAGTGTGTCTTTCTGGGATACTCGTCTAGTCAGCAGGGGTATAAATGTTGGTGTCCCTCTGAAAAACGCAGGTTTGTAAGTATGGACGTTACGTTCAGGGAGTCTGAGCCATTCTATGGTGAGCCGACTGATCTCAGTCTGCTGTTTGTAGAGCTTGACCACCTACACCCTGTGCATGATGGTCAAGAGGGGGAGAAGGATGTGTCTCATACTCACGGGGATTCTGTGGACATTAACGCTGATAATGATGTGCAGGTTCAGGTTCAACCAATAGTGGGTACAATTCCGGTTAGTACCATCACTGATGATGATGTGCAGGCTCATGTCGAGCCAACTGTCGATACACTTAAGATTGGTGCTCTTCAGGTTCCTGTTCGGGATCGATGGCAAAACGAATACCCTGGTGTACTCTCGACGGCAACCACAAGCGCAGGGGGAGCAGCAAGGCGGGGAGGCAAGAGTGCAGGGGGAGCAGCAAGGCAGTGAGGCAAGAGTGCAGGGGGAGCAGCAAGGTGAAAGGATTGATATAGTTGACTAGAGGGGGGTGAATAGGCAACTAACAATTTTTAGCTTTTCTTTACCAATTTAAACTTTGCATCAAAGTAGGTTGTCTAGATATGCAACTAGGTGAGCAACCTATATGATGCAACAACAATAAGCATACAAGCAAGCAAGAGATAAGGCACAAATAAACATGCACAAGTAAAGGCACGAGATAACCAAGAGTGGAGCCGGTGAAGACGAGGATGTGTTACCGAAGTTCCTTCCCTTTAAGAGGAAGTACGTCTCCGTTGGAGCGGTGTGGAGGCACAATGCTCCCCAAGAAGCAACTAGGGCCACCGTATTCTCCTCACGCCCTCACACAATGCGAGATGCCGTGATTCCACTATTGGTGCCCTTGAAGGCGGCGACCGAACCTTTACAAACAAGGTTGGGGCAATCTCCACAACTTAATTGGAGGCTCCCAACGACACCACGAAGCTTCACCACAATGGACTATGGCTCCACGGTGACCTCAACCGTCTAGGGTGCTCAACACCCAAGAGTAACAAGATCCACAAGGGATTAGTGGGGGGATTCAAATATCTCTTGGTGGAAGTGTAGATCGGGGCCTCCTCAACCAATCCCTAGAGAATCAACAAGTTTGATTGGCTAGGGAAGGAGATCGGGCGAAAATGGAGCTTGGAGGTGGAAGAGGTGGTCAACTAGAGGAGGAAGACACCCCTTATATAGTGGGAGAATAAATCCAACCGTTATCCACCAACTCAGCCTGCGCAGCGCGGTACTACCGCACCTGAGGCGTGGTACTACCGCAGGGGCACGCGGTACTACCGCACCTGAGGCGCGGTACTACCGCAGAGCCCCACGGTACTACCGCCCACGCAGCAGAGACCAGAACAGCCACACATCACTACGGCAGAGGGCGGTAGTACTGCTGGCGCGGTACTACCGCACCCCCTTGCGGTACTACCGCAAGGCAGGGGCTGTCCAGGGATGGGAAGGCACGGATATAAAAAATTACATCCGTGGCTACTTCCGCAGAGTTGGAGTACCGTAAGCCAGCCGCGATACTACCGCGGTAGGTGCGGATGTAAAAAATTACATCCGCCCCTTACAGCCGCGAAGTTGCGGAACTAAGCAGGGACCATGGTACTACCGCTCACTAGAAGCGGTACTACCGTGGGGCCTTGCGGTACTACCGCACCAGAGGGCGGTACTACCGCAAGGTCCTGCGGTACTACCGCTCTGACGAGCGGTACTACCGCACTTCCTAGTTCGGCAGACAAGAGCTATAATTGCATAGACACGGAAAACTTAGGATGCTCCAAACGCAAGAGGAAAGGAGGTGCAAGGGACGATGTGTACGTGATGAATCCACCCAACCTTTCCAAAGCGGACCCCCTCTTAATAGTACGTCTTCCCTACGACTCAATACCACCGAAAAGAACCGAAGAGAAACGCCGTCTTCTATAGCCTTTGAGGGAAACCCAATCATCTTGTGCCTAGTCAATATATCTGAAATATTTGATGCACATGATTAGTCCGCAAAAGCATTGTCATCAATCACCAAAACTAACTAAAGGATAAAATGCCCTTACAATCTCCCCCTTTTTGGTGGATTGATGACAACACGGGATTTGCACGAGGGTATAACACAAAGAGCAAGGGCAAACCCCAAGTCTCTAAAATATAGACGGGCTCCCCCTAGATGTGTGCTATCTTGATGAGTGCTTTGGACTGCACGGCGCACATACTAGGATCAACACTCCCCCTATATTTTATAGACATGACAAATCTTGCAATAAGGCTAAAGCTAAGCAAGATAGACAGGAGCATAATGTAATAAGCACACGATAGAATAAGTTTACTACGGTACGATAGAGTGCATATGTCTTACATCATATGATAGAAGGTCTCACGAACACAAACCAAAGCAAACGAAATAAACGAAGTTCAACTGACCCAAACACGACATAACTCGCTGCAAATCCTACACTCTCTCCCCCTTTGGCATCGAGACGCCAAAAAGGCAGAGAGGACACCTACAGCAATAGGGGTGGCTCAAGCGGAGTAGTCACTGGCACGCTCCTCGTCGGACTCTGTAGCTGGGACGGACTCCTCCTCAGACTCGGTCCACCGGTAGCCCTGCTTGTGCAGCCATTCAGCCTCTGGGGTGATGTTCACCTCTGACCCGCTAGATATGTTCTCGCCAAAAGTCCTGAAAATCCGCTTGTCGCGGCGGCGAACCTCCTTAGAAGCCACATGAGTCTGGTACTGCCCCTTGGCTTGCATACAGAACAACATCTTCATCTTGTTCTTCAGTCACTTAGCCCAAGAAGGCTCAGAGGTGGGAGGGATGTAACCCTCAGAACTGTCCTCGTCTGCTGCCTCCTCCTCATCCTCATCTGCATCCATGTCCATGGCAGCCGCAGTATCAGCACGAGAGGTAGTGTTAGCCCACTGAGACTTGATATGGAGGTTGATGGGCTCATGCTGGATCCAACCAGGGGCCTCAAACTCATCCTGAGGGTAGACCCGCTCCCAAGTAGCCGAGATCAACTGAAACAGATAAGGTCCATAGATGGGGACCTTGCGGTTGTAGACCGCAAACCGAAGTTCAGTCCACATGATATGTGAGACATCAAGTGGCTGAGTCTGAGAGTTGCGAGCCTCTTCACACAACAGCATCATATCCACCAGATAGGCATGCACCTTGTCCTTGTCCCCAATGCGTGGGAAGATAGTGTTGCGGAAGATCCGGTGCATGATGTCAAGAAATGAGTTGAGTACCCAAGTTGACTTGCCATTGGAGAGCTTCTTCTCCACAAGGTAGGGCATGAGCTTGTTCTTGTTGGCAGACTCGGAATTGGAATGAGGGCGAACACCTTGGGGTGTGGTGAGCCCCTCATCCGGAACCCCAAGCAGTGTCATGAATTCCTTCCAGGCAGCAGTCAGCTGTCGGCCATTGGTCATCCAAGTCATGGTCCTTTCCTCATTGGGATGAAAATGCACGGAGGCAAAGAACTGGGCAAGGATCTCAAGATCATAGTCTTTGTGGAATGAGATGATA
Organism: Triticum aestivum; assembly: GCF_018294505.1. Classification (NCBI taxonomy): domain Eukaryota; kingdom Viridiplantae; phylum Streptophyta; class Magnoliopsida; order Poales; family Poaceae; genus Triticum; species Triticum aestivum. The sequence goes on from NC_057802.1 coordinate 153,445,396, forward strand.
TGCTCAATGCCAAATTGCTCCACGAGGTCCAAAGCCTCACCAAAGTATTCCCGGTGCGCCTCTTTGCGCATGTGATGCATGTTGATCCACTTCACCTCCACATGGGTATTTTGCTTTGCCTTGATGACATCCAGATAAATGAGATTTTGCTGCTTGGTCCAGAATAGATCATTCCCTCGAAAGATGGCACGAGGGTTTCCATACGGATTGACCTTCCTCCGAGCGATGAACTCAGCAAGCGGTATCTCATCCATGCCCTTGGTGGGTTCCTTCTCTTTGCTAGCAGTGGTCTTGGTTCTGCGTTGGGGGCATTGGAGCCCTCTGCTTCCTCTGTGTTGCGCATACGCTTGGACCCCGTGCCACGGGGTGGATTGGAGCGGCGAGCGGGAGCACCTGAGCCACCACCTAACACACACACCACAAAACAAACACGCACGAAACACGAGAAGGATCAATGCAAAGACCACAGCAAAGCAGGTGAAACAAGTAGACATGGTGCGTAAGAAGTGCCACAAGAGGGATGTGAGACAACGGTAGTAACGCGTGTTGTGCCACGTGCGGTAGTACCGCTCCAAGGAGCGGTAGTACCGGACGTGCGGTAGTACCGCGCCGCAGGGCGGTAGTACCGCGCCAGTAGGGCGGTAGTACCGGACGTGCGGTAGTACCGCGCTCGCAGAGCGGTAGTACCGCACGGTTGCAGATCCGAAATAGCCATGGAGATCTGAGCACATCTGTGTCAACACGCGGTACTACGGTCGATCAAATCCATCACGGGACAACTATAGCAAGTACCAACACTACACAAAACTACTCTCCTACATCCCACTCTTGCATAGATTTGACTTAAAATCTCAAGAACAACTTGCATCTCCCCAAAACCTAAAAGCAACAAGATGAACAAGAAAACGAGAGGGATTGGGAAGAAACCTTGTTCCATGGCAAGAGGGAGTGGTGGGGAACGATCCCACCGGTCGGAATCCGAGGAGAGCGGCCGGAGACGGAGATCCGGCGAGGGCCTCCGGTGCCATTCTTGAGCGAGAGAGAGAGAGACGAAGTGGGGAGAGAGACGAATGGGTATGGGGGAGTTAGAACTCCCCCTGCCCGTGTTTAACCCCCACGCGCCCGTGAAGGCACGGTAGTACCGCACGTCATCGCGGTACTACCACCCGGGCGGAAGTACCGCACCTGGGCCGTAGTACCGCTCCCCCAGGCAGCAGTAAAAAATTACTGCCGTGCTGGGTGCGGAAGTACCGCTCACTCCTCTCGTGGTAGTACCGCACGTCATCGCGGTAGTACCGCCCGGGCGGAAGTACCGCACCGAGGCCGTAGTACCGCTCCCCCAGGCGGCAGTAAAAAATTACTGCCGCGCTGGATGCGGAAGTACCGCTCACTCCTCGCGCGGTAGTGCCGCACGTCATCGCGGTACTACCGCCCGGGCGAAAGTACCGCACCGAGGCCGTAGTACCTCTCCCCCAGGCGGCAGTAAAAAATTACTGCCGCGCTAGGTGCGGTAGTACCGTGCACTCCACACGCGGTAGTACCGTGGCAGGCCGCGGTAGTACCGTGAGCTCAAGAAGATGCACGTTTCAAACACAAGAAAAAAATGGCCTTCGCACGGAATCTTCAAGCAAACAAGACACCACAAGAACACGCTCAACACGAAGAGAGAAAGGCAAAAGACAACAAGAATCAACCACGAGACACAACCTCTCCAAAGAGAGGGCGGTGGCCGGAGCCACCTATGTTTGAGTCAATTGGTATGGCACCGCGAAGAATTATCCTTGGGGCCATGACCAAAACTCGTCTTTGAAGCACAAGTACCATCAAAAATGGCTAATGTGAAAGAGTTGATCACTTTATGCATAATGGGGGGAGGGAGAGTTCATTGAGAGAACAACACTCCCCCTATGTCCATGCCTACACCTAGAATAGACAACAAGTTGAGTGTGGTGGGGTGTGCAAGGGGTCAAGCAACATTGCTTGAATCAATGATATTTAGCTCATGCCTTAACTCGCGAAATCTTGCTTCATCCAAAGGCTTCGTGAAAATATCTGCAAGGTTATCATGGGTGTTGACGTAGTTGAGCTCGATCTCCCCTCGCCTAATGTGATCTCGGATGAAGTGATACCGAATCTCAATATGCTTCGTCTTGAAGTGTTGCACGGGGTTGAGAGAAATCTTGATGGCACTTTCATTATCACACCAAAGAGGCACTTTGTCACAAATGACACCGTAATCCTTTAAAGTTTGCCTCATCCATAATAGTTGTGCACAACAACTCCCGGCCGTCACATACTCCGCTTCGGCGGACGAGAGAGACACACAACTTTGCTTTTTAGAAGACTAACTTACCAAAGAGCAACCAAGGAATTGGCACCCTCCGGAAGTGGACTTCCTATCCACTTTGTCTCCCGCCCAATCCGAGTCCGAATAACCTACAAGCTTGAAGTTTGCTCCTCTTGGGTACCATAAGCCAAAGTTTGAGGTATGAGCCAAATATCGAAAGATTCGCTTGACCGCCACAAAGTGGCTTTCCTTAGGTGCGGCTTGAAACCGTGCACAAATTCCCACACTCAACATGATATCCGGTCTAGATGCACAAAGGTAAAGCAAGGATCCAATCATGGAGCGATATACCTTTTGATCCACCGCTTTACCATTGGGTTCAATGTCAAGTTGGCACTTGGGCATTGGAGTGGAAGCCGGCTTGACATCACTTAGCTTGAATCTCTTTAGCATGTCTTGAGTGTATTTGGCTTGGTTGATGAAGGTTCCTTCTCTTCTTTGTTTGATTTCGAATCCGAGAAAGAACTTCAACTCTCCCATCATAGACATCTTGAACTTTGAGGTCATGAGAGCGGAAAATTCTTCATTGAAGGCTTTGTTAGGGGAACCAAAAATAATATCATCAACATATAGTTGGCACACAAACAACTCCCCTTTGACCTTCTTAGTAAAAAGAGTGGGGTCGATTTTCCCGATTTCGAATCCATGATCTTGTAACAACTCCGTAAGATGCTCATACCATGCACGTGGGGCTTGTTTAAGGCCATAGAGCGCCTTGTGGAGTTGATACACATGATCAGGGAAATAGGGATCTTCGAACCCGGGGGGTTGTTTGACATACACCAACTCATTTATGGGACCATTAAGAAAAGCACTCTTCACATCCATTTGTTGCAACGTGAAATTATGATGAGAAGCATAAGCAATCAACAAATGAATAGATTCAAGGCGAGCGACGGGGGCAAAGGTTTCACCGTAGTCGATACCCTCGACATGGGAGTAGCCTTGTGCCACCAAGCAAGCCTTGTTGCGAACAATGATCCCATGAGCATCTTGCTTGTTCTTGAATATCCACTTGGTTCCAATGACATTATGGTTCCCGGTTGGCCTTGGCACTAATTTCCACACTTGGTTATGTTCGAAGTTGTTGAGTTCTTCATGCATGGCATTGAGCCAATCCGGGTCCTCGAGCGCTTCATAAACCTTTTGGGGTTCGACACAAGAAACAAACGCATGATGTTCACAATAGTTTGCTAATTGTCTACGAGTGCTTACCCCCTTTCTTAGGCTTCCAACCACATTCTCCATGAGATGACCTTTGGTGGTGAGCTTGGAAGCGATCTTAGCGGCACGACGCTCCAATTCCTCCTCGGAAGTGAAACGAGGAGGGGTTACTTGATCATCTTGAGCGTCGTCTTGAGCTTGCTCTTGATCTTGAACTTGCTCGAGGGGGAGAACTTGACCTTGGGCATCATTTGGTGGATCACCACCATCTTGAGGTTGATCTTGCCCTTGATCTTGTTCATGAGGTTGAGGGCCTTCACTTTGTTCTTCGGAAGCGTGTGGGTCTTGGGTTGGTGATGGCTCCACTTGAGTGGAGCATTGTCCTTCTCCTTCGGCCACAAGGGGTTCCTCAATGGGTAGGATATAACCAACACACATTCTTCTTATGTCTTGGGGAGGAATTTCATCACCTACATCACAAGTACCACTTTGCTCCACTTGGGAGCCATTATTCTCATCAAACTCCACGTTACACGTCTCCTCAATAAGTCCCGTGGACTTATTGAGAACACGGTAAGCATGGGAGTTTGTAGCATAACCAACAAATATGCCCTCATGAGCTCTAGTCTCAAATTTAGACAAACGAACACCTTTCTTGATAATGAAACACTTACACCCGAACACCCGAAAGTACTTGAGGTTGGGCTTGTTACCGGTGAGTATCTCATATGGAGTCTTATTCAAGCCTTTGCGGAGATAGAGCCGATTTGAAGCATGACACGCGGTGTTGATGGCTTCGGCCCAAAAGTTGTATGGGGACTTGAACTCCGCCATCATGGTCCTAGCCGCATCCATCAACGTTCGGTTCTTCCTCTCCGCAACACCATTTTGTAGAGGGGTGTAAGGTGCGGAATATTGATGCTTGATCCCCTCATCACTAAGAAACTCATCCAAGGTGTAGTTCTTGAACTCGGTGCCGTTGTCACTTCTTATTGTCAAGATCTTTGCATTGTGTTGACGTTGGGCTTCATTTGCAAAGTCAATGACGGTTTGTTGGGTCTCACTCTTCCTCTTGAAGAAATACACCCGAGTGTATCTTGAATAGTCATCCACAATTACCAAGCAATACTTTCTACCCCCAAGACTATCAAAGGATGGAGGCCCAAAGAGATCCAAATGAAGGAGCTCCAAAGGCCTCTTCGAGTAAATGAGAGTCGTGGGAGGGTGAGCCTTCTCATGAAGCTTTCCTTCGATACAAGCACTGCAAGCACGATCTTTAGCAAAACTAACGTTCGTTAGTCCACGGACATGGTCCCCCTTGAGAAGACTTTGCAAAGATCTCATATTGACATGGGCTAAACGGCGATGCCAAAGCCATCCCACGTCAACTTTAGCCATTAGGCATGTCGCGGTCTTAGTGGGTCACTCCGAAAAGTTAATCACATAGAGACCGTTCTCGACATGCCCAACAAAGGCTACTTTAAGAGTCTTGCTCCACAAGAGGGCCACGGTATCAATATCAAAGAAAGTGGCAAAGCCCATGGTAGCAAGTTGACGAACGGAAAGTAAATTGTATGCAAGGGACTCAACTAGCATGACCTTCTCGATCGTGAGATCATGAGAAACGACAACTTTGTCGAGTCCCAATACCTTAGAAGACGAGGCATCATCCCACTCGACATTGGTGGGCATAGATGGAATCTTGTGCACGTCCACCACCAAGTCCTTGCTTCCGGTCATATGATTTGTAGCTCCACTATCGAGCAACCATGATCCCCCACCGGAAGCAAACACCTACAAGAGATCAATGCTTGGTTTTAGGTACCCATTTTGTAATGGGTCCTTTGATGTTAGTAACAAGGGTCTTAGGAACCCAAATAGACCATTCAATATACTCATGAGGTGAACCAACAAATTTGGCATAAACATGCCCATCACTAGCACGGCATAGCACATAAGAAGGATTAAAGTCGCCGGCTTTGTTGGATGGGGTGGTATTGCCCTTCTTGACACCGTCACCCTTCGCATTGTTCTTCTTCTCCTTGGAAGTACCCTCTCCCTCCTTCACAAACGTTTTCTTGAGAGGAGGAGGTCGTTTGGTCTTGTCATTCTTCTTCTTGTTCTTGGGCTTGGGTGCGAACCCAATCCCCTCCTTGGCCACAACTTCCTTTTGGTTTCTCAAAAGGTCGTTGAGGTTCTTCTCACCTTGTATGCATGACACAAGGCCTTTCTCAAGTTGCTCCTTCAACTTAGCATTCTCCTCAACAAGATGCACATGCTCACAACAAGGGTTAGTAGCATTTGCATTGTCAATTAACACCATATGAGGAAAGGTGGCTTTCTCCTTAGTTAGCTTTACTTGGAGTTGATCATGAGACTCCTTGAGGCTAGCATGAACGCCCTTCAAGACTTTGTGAGCCTTGTCAAGAATGTCAAACTCCTCTTTAAGTCTAGCAAGATAAACCCCAAGTTTTGCCTTCTCGAAGTTTAGCACACGAGACACAACAAGAGCATGATCAAGATCTTTCTTTAACTTAGCATGATCATCGTTGTATGACTCCTCAAGAGCCAAACAAAGACCACGCTCTTCGTCAAGAGCATTGGAAAGATCCGAAATCTCATCGGCATAGTCACGACTATGCCCCTCCGTCTTAGAGATGGTATCTTCGTGAGCCTCGATCATGTTGTTGGCTTCACCAAGTTGTTCCAAGAGAGCAACGAAGTGCTTCTTGGATTTACCCTTGAGTTTGCCCATAAAGATCTCAAACTCATTTTCCTCCACATTTGTCCCCTCATGTTCATCAATGCTATCCGTCGAAGAAGGATGATTAATGATGGTAGTTTTGATGTTGGAGGTTACCTTATTGGTGGCTTTAGCCATGAGGCACTTGGCGGTGATGTTCTCATTGGGTGAGTCGAAGAGAGACATCCGTGGAGTCTTCGCAATGGCAACGGAGGCCATGGCAACCGACTCACCATCTTCATCATCGTCATCATCCTCGTTGTACTCTTCTTGTACCACCAATGCCTTGGGAGGAGTCTTCTTGGTGAAGTTGCTCTTGTTGGGGAATGACTTGGCCTTGTTCTTTCTAATGAGCTTGCCACCATTGTCTTCCCTCTTCTCGTAAGGGCACTCCGCAACAAAGTGGCTCACATTGCCACAATTGAAGCAAGTTCTCACTCGTTGCTTGCCCTTTGCGCCACTTGAATTGCTCTTGTTGAAGTTTGGCCTTGTGTTCTTCTTACTCCAAAATTGCCTTGAAGCAAGAGCCATGTGTTCATGATAGGCATACTTCGTATCTTCGAGTTGCCCTCCTCTTCTTCCTCTTCATCCTCTTCCTCCATACTAACCTTGGCCTTTAGAGCAAGGTTGGGCTTCTTTACTCTTTGAGAGCGAAGAACCGCATTGTCGGCGGTCTTGTCCAAGATGCTCATAGCAACAAACTCATCCAACACTTCACTTGAGGACAAGGTGTGAAAGTCCGGCCTTTGACGAATTACGGAGGACATGGCTTTGTGGTAGGGCATCATTGCCTTGAGGAATTTGCGCTTGATCCAATTGTCATCCGTGTCCTTACTTCCATGATCTCGGAGAGAGACCGCGAGTTTGGTTACTCTCCGAAAAAGCTCACGAGGTTCTTCATCTTCTTTCTTTGCAAACTCGTCGGCTTCATCTTGCACTACTTCATAGTTGGAGCATTGAATGCTTGTGCTTCCCCGATAGAGGGAAACAACTTGGAGCCAAGCATCTTTGGCCACGGTGTAAGGCCGGAGATGAGGAAGATCTTCGGGTGGGATTGCTTCTTGGATGATGAAGAGAGCATTCTTATTGAATTGATGGTCCACAACTTCTCTAGAAGTGAAGTTACTTCGGTCATGCGGATAGAAACCTTCTTCAATGATTCTCCAAAGGTTAGTGTTCACATGATTTAAATGACGCTTAAAACGATAGACCCAAGAATCAAAATCTACATTCTTCTGAATCTTAGGAGCCGGGCCGGCATGATTTAAATGAGTGGAAGGGAGCGGTCCACCATAGACAGGTGGAGGTTCCACATGGGCAAAGATGCCGGTGCCCTTTTTACCACTAGACGAAGGAGCTTTCTCGCTAGTAGCTTCCCCTTTGTCGGAGGTAGCATCTGTCACCTTGTTGACGGGATCACCCACTTTCAACGGTGCGGTGGAAAGCTTAAGCCCTTCTAAGTATTTATTAAACATGCTTTCGACCTCGGTAGTCATGGAGGTTTTCAATGTGTCCAACGCCACATTTAATTCCTCACGAGAGACCGCGGTTCCCCCGTCTCCCGTAGACGAGACCGGATTCACACCGGAGTGCTCCTCCACACCGTCTACGACGTCAACCATACTCTTCGGACGGTAAAGTCCTTAATAAAGAGACGAGGCTCTGATACCAATTGAAAGGATCGATATAGTTGACTAGAGGGGGGGTGAATAGGCAACTAACAATTTTTAGCTTTTCTTTACCAATTTAAACTTTGCATCAAAGTAGGTTGTCTAGATATGCAACTAGGTGAGCAACCTATATGATGCAACAACAATAAGCATACAAGCAAGCAAGAGATAAGGCACAAATAAACATGCACAAGTAAAGGCACGAGATAACCAAGAGTGGAGCCGGTGAAGACGAGGATGTGTTACCGAAGTTCCTTCCCTTTGAGAGGAAGTACGTCTCCGTTGGAGCGGTGTGGAGGCACAATGCTCCCCAAGAAGCAACTAGGGCCACCGTATTCTCCTCACGCCCTCACACAATGCGAGATGCCGTGATTCCACTATTGGTGCCCTTGAAGGCGGCGACCGAACCTTTACAAACAAGGTTGGGGCAATCTCCACAACTTAATTGGAGGCTCCCAACGACACCACGAAGCTTCACCACAATGGACTATGGCTCCACGGTGACCTCAACCGTCTAGGGTGCTCAACACCCAAGAGTAACAAGATCCACAAGGGATTAGTGGGGGGATTCAAATATCTCTTGGTGGAAGTGTAGATCGGGGCCTCCTCAACCAATCCCTAGAGAATCAACAAGTTTGATTGGCTAGGGAAGGAGATCGGGCGAAAATGGAGCTTGGAGGTGGAAGAGGTGGTCAACTAGAGGAGGAAGACACCCCTTATATAGTGGGAGAACAAATCCAACCGTTATCCACCAACTCAGCCTGCGCAGCGCGGTACTACCGCAGGGGCACGCGGTACTACCGCACCTGAGGTGCGGTACTACCGCAGGCGTACGCGGTACTACCGCCGAGCCCCACGGTACTACCGCCCACGCAGCAGAGACCAGAACAGCCACACAGCACTACGGCAGAGGGCGGTAGTACTGCTGGCGCGGTACCACCGCACCCCCTTGCGGTACTACCGCAAGGCAGGGGCTGTCCAGGGATGGGAAGGCACGGATATAAAAATTACATCCGTGGCTACTTCCGCAGAGTTGGAGTCGATGCAAAAACCCGACGCGGTAGTACCGTAAGCCAGCCGCGGTACTACCGCGCTAGGTGCGGATGTAAAAAATTACATCCGCCCCTTACAGCCGCGAAGTTGCGGAACTAAGCAGGGACCACGGTACTACCGCTCACTAGAAGCGGTACTACCGTGGGGCCTTGCGGTACTACCGCACCAGAGGGCGGTACTACCGCAAGGTCATGCGGTACTACCGCTCTGACGAGCGGTACTACCGCACTTCCTAGTTCGGCAGACAAGAGCTATAATTGCATAGACACGAAAAACTTAGGATGCTCCAAAGGCAAGAGGAAAGGAGGTGCAAGGGACGATGTGTACGTGATGAATCCACCCAACCTTTCCAAAGCGGACCCCCTCTTAATAGTACGGCTTCCCTACGACTCAATACCACCAAAAAGAACCGAAGATAAACGCCGTCTTCTATAGCCTTTGAGGGGAACCCAATCATCTTGTGCCTAGTCAATATATCTGAAATATTTGATGCACATGATTAGTCCGTAAAAGCATTGTCATCAATCACCAAAACCAACTAAGGGATAAAATGCCCTTACACAAGGCAGTGAGGCAAGCTCATCTAACACAGTGGAGCTGCCCATTGCGTTGCGAAAACCTACACGTGAAGCGGCAAGGAAGGGTGAGGTAGCAAGGAAGGCTCTGCCAAAGGATGATGCTTGTGATGACCTTGATATTGGCAATTTTGTGTCTTACAAGGCTTTGTCACCTTCATATAAGGCGTTTGTTGCCTCTCTGCAAACTGTGTCTATCCCTAAGGATTGGAAGGCTGCAAAGCAAGATCCGAAGTGGCGTGAATCGATGATAGAGGAGTTAGAAGCATTGAAAAAAAACAAGACATGGGTGCTAACCACATTGCCGGCAGGAAAGAAAGCAGTGAGTTGTAAGTGGATTTTTACTGTGAAGCAGAATCCTGAGGGCAAGGTGGAACGGTATAAGGCTAGATTGGTCGCCAGAGGATATAGTCAAACTTATGGAATTGACTATGATGAGACATTTGCTCCAGTTGCAAAGATGAACACAGTACGGGTATTGGTCTCGTGTGCTGCAAACTTTGGGTGGAAATTGCACCAGTTAGATGTCAAGAATGCCTTCTTACATGGTGACTTGAAAGAAGAGGTATACATGGAGATACCGCCAGGTTTTGGCACAGAACAGACTACGGGGAAGGTATGCAGGCTGAAGAAATCCTTGTATGGTCTGAAGCAATCGCTGAGGGCATGGTTCCAGACGAGCTGTTTGGAATATGGGGTATGGCCAATGTAATGGTGATCACACGGTGTTCTATAGACACACTGATAAGAAGATCACCATTTTTGCAGTGTATGTTGATGATATGATCATCACCGGAGATGATGAGGAGGAAATAAAGAGAGTGAAGGGGTGTCTGAGCAAGGAGTTGAGGTAAAAGACTTGGGAAATCTAAAGTACTTCCTTGGCATAGAAGTGGCTCGGACAGAGAAGGGAATATCTTTGTGCCAACGAAAATACACCTTGGATCTTTTGAGTGACATGGGCATGATGGGATGTCGTGCAGCCCCTACTCCGATTGAACAAAATCATCAAGTAACAGCACAATCAGGTGAGCTAGTGAATAAGGAAGATTATCAGAAGCTGGTTGGGAGGTTATTGTACTTGTGTCATACCAGGCCTGACATTACGTATGCCGTGGGGGTGGTGAGCAGATACATGCATGAACCAAGGAGTGGGCATCTTAATATTGTTCACAGAATCCTGAGATACTTGAAGGGGACTCCAGGTAAAGGGTTGTGGTTTGCGAAGAGTGGACATCTTGAGGTGGATGGCTATAGTGACTCTGATTGGGCTAGCTGTCAAGATGATAGACGATCAACTTCAGGCTACTGTGTGTTTGTGGGAGGAAATTTGGTGTCATGGAGAAGCAAGAAACAGACTGTTGTGTCTAGATCAACAGCAGAAGCTGAATATAGAGCATTATCTCAAGGGTTGTGTGATATGCTCTGGGTGAAGCACCTACTATGCGAGTTGAAACTTTTGAGGAAGGGACCCTTAAGGGTGTGGTGTGACAATCAGTCAGCTATAGCCATTGCTAATAACCCAGTTCAACATGATAGGACGAAGCATGTGAAAATTGATCGTTTCTTCATTAAAGAGAAACTTGATGCTGGGATCATCAGCCTTACTCATGTCAGCTCTGGGCAGCAGTTTGCAGATTGCTTGACAAAGGGGACTGGGAACAAAGGACTGTAACTTGGCGTGTGACAAGATGAGGATGATAGATATCTACCATCCATCTTGAGGGGGAGTGTTGAACCGGTATGGGCCCTAGCCCATCAAGATCTGTCTCTTGGGCCCAAGCCCATGAGAGGTGCTGACCTAGAAGAGGAGCCCCTCTTCCCTTGTCCCGAGTGAGCCGCCACATCTGAGACACACACTCACGCAGGAAACAAGACAGAAAGGAGGCTGCTGTATGAAGGTACCCGTCTCCCGATTCAACACTTGTGCTGCCGAGTGTGTCTAGGATTTCTTCTATTTCATCCTGATAGATCGTGCATATGTGTGTGGGTGCTGGGAGAGACAACCAAGGGTGTGTTTGGACGAGGAACCAAATGGAATTTCATGGCGAAACGGATTGGTTTCATTCCTATGCTTGGTTGAAGCTACAAAATGGAATGGTTTCCGTTCTTGTGTTTGGTTGGAAAAATGGAATGGGACAAATTTGATTCAGCTCACCTCTTGCATCGAGATGGTGAGATTGCTTCCCATATGTAGATGTTGTACAATCAAAATTATTATAGCCTACCAATTTCAGCAACATACTATTTGATTCAAATTTTTGGTAATATACTCGAATTTTCGATAGCAATTTATTTGTATTTCTAGCGCAATCAATAAGTAATTTACACTTGCAAGCATAACGAATATATACATCAATTCACTGCTCAATTTGATAGTGTAAATACATACTGGGTCACAGTGCTGAAGGTAGAGATTTTAATATTAGATATAGAGAAAGAGATAGATAGATAGGACGTAGGTAGATAAACAGACAGATCAAAAGCTTAATAATAAACAATAACACTTTCCATGTAACACATGTTCGCGCAAGTACATTTGCTACACAGTTTCGCCATTGCTTAACGCTTTATAATGTCAGCTATTGTACTCTTCCTCTCATTCTAGTACTCCCTCCGTTCCAAATTACTCGTCACAGAAATGGATGTATCTAGAACTAAAATACATCTAGATACATCCATACCTGCGACAAGTAATTCAGAACAAAGGGAGTATATGGCTGTATACATATTTCAACAAAACTGAGCTACCTTCCTGCTGGCTTCAATTTGCTTTCTCTATATGCATGTATGAGTAAGACTAGGGAATACAGACCAGACCAGTCCAGAAAAAATGATGATCAGGTCTGTAACCCGATGTTAGTCCTGTAACGTCCCTTGGAATCAGAAACAAAAATCCAATAGGTAAGAGAGTTCCCATCAGCTGAACAGCTAGGCCAAGCGCCAGATTGTCAAACTGTACCGACGAGATGTTCAAAGCTGACGTCAATGCAGCTCCAAGGAATGAACCTAATGTCGAACTGAGGTTGTTAATGGACATGAACAGAGCAAACAGTGTGCCCTCGATTCCAGGCGGGCAAAGCTGTCCTGAGAGGATTAGGAACGGCATCATCCTACCAAATGTAAATAATAAAGTTAGAAACACTATTGTGTAGATGTGTACATAAGATGTCTGATCTTCAGCCATGAGTGCAATAATGGATTCATACTGGATAGATTGAACAATTTCTTCATTTTTCCGGTTGCTCTTTTGCAATTTTGATTAAGAGAACAGTATGAACCTACTAGCCAATGTCAATTATCATACTGGGTAAAAGTGAAGAATTTCCTCCGTTGCGAAAAAGAACATACAGTGATCTAAAGCAATTAATGACAGACAGGTCACACTGAACCATGAGCTCAGGAAGCATTCATGAGCGCCACTTGATTGACACTCGCCCAAATAAAGGGAAATAAAATAAAATAAGAGTATGCCTGGAGTATCTGTCTAGATTTAGTTGAAATAAAAAAGTTTAAGTTGGTGCCTAATGAGTTACCACAACACTAAAATCTTCTAAATACAAGATTAGTCAATGAAGGATCAGTAACTCTGGGCAGCAACTTAGCATGTATAACAGAAACGCATCTCAACTGGTTCTCTAAACTACAGGTCAAACAGATCACTCAGTTTATGGTTTGCAATCTACTCCCTCCGTCCCATAATATAAGATCATTTTGCAAAGCTATGTTAGCTTGTAAAATGATCTTATATTATGGGACGGAGGGAGTAGTTCACAGGAGTATGAAAGAAATGACAGCTAGAGGATATACTTGAATTGGTTGATTGCATCGGCCAAAGCAGAGCCCCACAGCACCATGTATTTGTCTGCTATTCCATGCTGAATATGTAATCTTGACACCAGTAAAATGTCCAGTACAGTAATTATCGCAAGGCCAACATGTGCAAACCTGTAAAATAAGGACAGCAATTATTAAAGGTGGCACATGTAAGTATACCTAATAACTTTAAAAAAGTGAATAGATTTGCATTGTAGCCAATTACGCCCCAAGAATTATGTCAGTTTTTTAACAACATTAATAAAAGAGCATACACTCACTAAAACACTGACCAAAAGGTGATCAATAAATGGCTTATACCAAAAATACCAAGATCAAAATTTAGTGCAACTCATTCGAATCATGGACAGCCAACTTACACAAAAGTTTATAGAAAGTTTCAGTTAGTACATTAAGCATATATACATAATATTTCAACTTCCTTTAAACAAGCTATGGCACTAATATAGATAGTGTTTTGACATTTGCAGAAGATAAACAGTTTGAAAAAATGACTTACATAAGAATATTCCTGAGTTTTTTATGCTTTAAGTAGCGGTTGTAGATATATGTGCCAAGCATTAGATTGAACCACCCAATCACACTTGCAGTCCCTAGGAAGGATGCCTCCAGATGTAGAACCTCCGTTTGATAATAGAACATGACTGTTGAGATATTTGTAACTGCTGCATTTGAAATGAAAAACCATGCCTTAGGTCTAGAGAAAAGAAAAAAGGAAGTTGCCGGTTAGGCTCTTCAGTGCAAGAGGCAAACATCAGAGAAAATGAAATTGCAGGGTTAATTACCGCATAATTGCTGGCTGCTTAAAAGCAGTGCATAAACTGACTAAGGCTGATTTCAGAGATGGGTATAAATTAACTGATTTATTGTGCTTCTCATGAGCTTCAGATCGTTTGGATAATGATCTCCTTTTTCTCTTTTTACGAGCACCCTTTCACCCTCATATTTAAAAGATTCACCTGAGCCTTGTCCAGCAAAAGCACTATCAATATTCTGACCATCAGCATGATCATGTGCGGCGTTATCTGTCGTGCTTTCAAATCCTTTTGGAGATTCCTTAACGAAAACACATGTAACTAGTTGGAACAGTGGAAGAGCAGAGAAAATAATATCAATAGCATTTAGTGGGAGATTGGACAATGCGTATCCTCCAATAAGCTCCCAAATATCCCCCCTACAGCCATTGATGACCAAGATAATGACTGGAGATCACCAGCAAATTTTGGCCTGAAAAGGGAATAATTCAGGTTTCAAAGCATTGTATTGGAGTACTTGCTATACAAGGTGAGACAAGATGCACCAAATTACTCACCCTGCTGATCGAACTGCCTCTGCAATCATTGCATCTATAACAACATCTGCCATGGCAGATCCCAAGTTCTGTACAATCAACATTAGCATACAAAGATTGCTTGAGCTCCTCAAATGTTCTGACAGCCCAATGATAAGCCATGGAAATAGAGAAAGACCACTAGAAATGATCAAATAGGGTACACGCTTCCTCTGCTTAATTGGAATACAGTCCGACACAATCCTGCAAGTACAATTGATATATGGGTAAGTAAATAAAACCAGGATTTTTTTTATTGGGCGTTCAACAACATGTCCAGTAATGCATGTACCAAGCCATATATGGATGTTTTACAGCTGTTAGCAACACGTTGTGAACCTTTATCCACAACAGGATAACTAACGTACTGAACATAGCCAGATGGCAATGCTGCAAGATATTGGTAGACATAGGTTGGATGAGAGATTATTTCAGAGAGAAAAGATTGGTCGTTTCTTCCTGAAACATAGATACATGCCATCTCTATATAGGGGATGCTTAGATCTTTGACTTTTCCTAGCACGATACAAACTCCTCATGGTTGGACTCCTTTAATCCTAGACTTGCTGTCCTTCCTCCCGTTTCCTTGGTGCTGCAAATCCTTGTCTGACACATGACCGTCTTCTGCTACAGGCCTATGATGCACCTATGTCCTTGGCCTCCTTGCCAGCCAGCTGGCTGCAACCGAACTGCCACTGGCTTGATGCAACATACTAATGCATACAACAACAGCACTGCCAAAAAGCAGCGCAACTCTGTGGACAGGAGAGTACTAGGACAACCATAGATCATGGACACTAGCTAGAATACCGATTATGAGTTTGATATTACACGGGCCTACGTACTAGAACCGTTGAATGCCTTAATTTGCAGCAACAAAGCTATTGAACCAACAGATGTGGGAAATAATTTCTGTGATGTGTTCCTTTTTGCATTTCCATGTTACTGTCATGTGCCCATGTCTACAAATGAACTGTTCTTGTTAATCAATTTTCTTTTAAGATAACTTGCTTACAAACTATGTTCAGATTGTTAGTGATAGGTTCTATTCACGGTAAACTGTAATTAGTCAGAAATTGAAAAAAAAAGTTTAGCTCTGGTGGAATAATTATGTATCTCTAGTAGCTCCTTAAAAGTCCAGTAATAAACTTGTGTTGTCATGGACGCCAATATCAAACAATACCTAAGCTTATGCCTGAAAAAAGCGTAATTCTGAAAACTGAGATGTAAGACTCATGACATTTGGAAACAAAGAAGTTAGTTAAAATATCTATATCCCAAGATATAGGCCAACGAGAAGAATGATTATTTTGCATCAACCAAGGTTAGATTGTTGGTAAGTTTCGCTTCATATAAAGCAACAAACAAAAGGTAACATTACCCATATATAGGTTTTATGCTCCAAGGGAGAAATGCAGCAGAGACCAAAAACTGTGATGTTGAGGGTGACAGCTTCATGATGTCCTTCATTTGATATGAGACAGCTGTCCATACAAAAGATCTGAAACCCTGAACCATTGAAGAATACATATTAGAACGTTTAAAATGTTAACATGTTCTTATTTGTGAAACATAAAAACAAACAGATTTGAAGGAGGGCCTCTTTAGTTATGCTGAATTCAGACATGGAATTTGCAACTGAGGCATATCACCGAAGCATACAAATGGAACAAGTGCTAAGGATATGAATGAACAACCTTTGGCCCCCTACATGACACCTTAAGGTATTTGACATGCCACCAATGCTCAGCATCCTGTGCAATTATCACATCAAGTAGTTTTAAGGCATCACAATCCAAGGCAAGACTCACCAACACTTTGATAGTTTCACATTTCCATGGGGCAGAGAATGATTTATCGATTCTAACCGAATTTCTTAAGCGCAATTGAGTCTCTCTATACAGACAGTGACTGATTTGGCAGCATATAAACGCTAGACGTCCATCTCAAGCTACTCTGCCAGCACGGGCTTCACATTCGCAACAAGATAAAATTAGCGTGATGTCTACAAAAAGAATATTCAAAATAGGGATCCAGGCATCCTTCATCTTGCGTGTTCTGGAAACATAAATTACGAAATGATCCTACAGACACGCATATGAGCGGCAGATCTATCTAAATCGACAGTGCGTGTGCAGAGAAATGGGTGTGATTACGAGGAGCGTCAAGGTGCCGGAGAGAGGAAGAGATCAGGAGAAGGGACATAACTAAAAAGAATTTCTATTGATAATAATACTAATTCAGACACCAAATACATTCGATTGCAGAGACCAATTCACACCTAGACTGGCTAGAATCAGCCGAGCTAAGCTCTGGTTCTGATGGCTAGCACGATTTACACTAACAGCTGAGCTACACTGATTCTGGTGCCTGCCATGGGTGGTTCATTCAGTTGGTCCATACGAAGTAGGGGCAAACGGGTCCCATGGCCGGCGTCCAGTTGCCACAGCCGAAGAAGCACTTCCCCTGCATCGGCCCTGGCACGGACACCACGCCTCCTCTGGTCGGTACCCTGCAGTAGCAGAAGCACGTCCCAGGCGAGCCACCGCAGGGGCTTATCATGTGTGGCTGGTGCGGCTGCTGCTGCTGCTGCTTCTGCTGGATCGTCGGCGGCACCAGCGCAGATGAGCCACCGCAAGGGATTGTGAGAAGCTGCGTCTGCTGCTGCAGCTTCTGCTGGATCGGCAGCGATGGCGCCAGCGCAGATGAGCCAGCGCAAGAGCTTGGGAGAAGCTGCGGGAGCTGCTGCTTCTGATGGATCGGCGGCGGCGACGCCAGCGAGCCGGTGATGGTCATCTTGACCCCGCGCAGCATGAGCTCAACAAGAAGCCGCGCCGTGTTGCGCGCGTCGTCCAACCCGCAGTGCAGGCGGCCCTCCCAGTCCAGTCCCGCCGCCCGGACCGCCTCCTGAAGGGTGACCCGCCCTCCGCCGCCGAGCGCCGCCTGGAAGGGGACCCTCAGGTTGATCCAGCGATCGAAGTAGGAGGGCTTCTCGATCCCCTTGAAGCGGCACTCGGACTCGAGCATGGTGCGGCAATCCCAATCTCCCCATGTCACGACGGCCAAGCTCCCTGCCCCCGCCGTCGCCGCCTTCAGCCAGGAGTCGTGCATCCAGAGCGCCTCGCCGAGTTCCACGCCGCCGTCCACGTCCTCCTGCCGGATGCCGGTGAGTTCCCTGCAAAATTGGGTCAGCACAGGGTGATGTTTTGGACGAACGTACCTGCGAAACGCGGACTCGATGCGGCCGGTGGCGCCGTCGACGAGCACGGCGGGGAACTCAATGATTTCCTGCGGAAAGATCCGCGCGTCTTTCACGCACGTCGCCTCGAAGTCGACCACCACGAAGAAGTCGAAATCTTGCACCTGCCTCTGCCCGCGCGCCGCCATGATCGCTGCCATGTTCGACGAGGTGCGCGAAAACTCCGAGAATCGAGATCGGGGAAACTAGGGATCGGAAACTAGGGCGGGGAAGATCGGGGAAAGAGGGAATCGAGAACTAGGGCAGCGAAGGTCGGGGAAAGTTGGGATCGAGATCTGATTTGTTTTCTCCTCACGCTTGGGACAGGCACAATTTCTAATCCAATCCGATACTTGTCGGATTGGCGCTCTTTTTTTTTTTTTTTGACGTGGTTGGCGCTATTCCTATAGTCTAATCAACAAATCAAAGGCTGTGATTAGCGGGAAAAAAGAAAGGCTGTGATCAGCGGGAACAACCAATGGCTGTGCTAGAAGACTCGTTTGAGTCTGTTTAGTTGGTTTTGTTGGAGTTTTTTTTCCTTGGTGTATCTCATACCTGGCCGCGGTAAGACTAGACACAATGGGTAGTAACATAGAGTAGTAACATCGACATGTTACTACCTCTGTCGATGTTACTACTCTATGTTACTACCTCTACAGTGGGGAGTAACATATGTGTGGTAACATGAAGCACTTCATTTATTAGGCTATAGACACATCTTGCCTTGATATGTGTGATGTTACTACTACTACTAGTAGTAACTAGCTATGTTACCACTTTCCACTCTTTCTTCATTTATTACTTGCCACATCATTTATTTTATCTAGATATGTGTGATGTTACTACCTGTGTTACTCCCATTGTGAGTAGTCTAAACGTGCCTGGCACGGCACGGCCCACGACGGCACGACTAATAGCCGCGTCGTGCCGTGCCGGCCAGAGGTCGCAACCCAGGCACGGCCATCTACTAATAGGGGCGGCCCACCCTCACGCCAGACCTGCTAGTTCGTCTGCTATTTGACGCACTAGGCGTTTTTTAGCCTATTTTTACCTGTTGGGTCATATAGAGATGTATAGAAAAATAAATAAACCGTAATCGGGCCGTGCCATGCCGGCCCGCGTGCTCAGGCTAGCAGCCCAAGCACGGCCCCGTTTAGCCCGTGCCGTGCCGGCGTGCTCACGAGTCGGCCTGGTTAGCCCGGCCCATTTGGCCAGCTATAGTGTATCCCGCTACTTCTACTCTAGAGTCTTAAAGCATCTTCAACAGATGACGTAAAACTTAGTGAAGCAAAAACAGTTATAGGCCAGAAGAGAAGGTGTTTGAGCATCGTGGCTGCTAAAAAATATCAGGTGCTACTGGCCCGTAGGTGATGCCGTGACACAGGCTTTTGGAGCCGTTGGATCTTAGATCCGACGACATCTGAGAAGTTGTTGTATCTACGCGCAATTTTGAGACTCTTGGATGTTTTTTTTGTAAAATGTTCAAGACCTTCCGGGAATCATCAGATCTGAGATCCAGCCGCTTAGGAGTCTATATCACAGTATCACGTAAAGAGTCGATAGCACATGATATTTTCCCGTGGCTGATGTTGCTTTTTCATATGCTCAAAAACTGGAGCCCAAAAATTTGAAAAGTAATTGAACATGAAATCCAACGGTTGAGAGGTCCGGAGCTCCAAATGGGGCTAGCGATTCGGCGGTGCTCTGGTCGGTAGATTGGACGACGCCCGACCGCTAAAAAAGCTCGACGACCGACGATGCTGCAGCGCGACCATCTGGGGGGGGGGGGGGGGGGCTGTTCGAATTGGTGGTGGCGTTTCGAGCTTCCGCAACAGTTTTCTTGGCCGACGGGTACGAGCACAGAGTGGCGACGGGGCTGGGGGCGGTCGCCGGATTGGCGACGACAAGTATGTTTCCCCATGGCGGTTCGGTTCCCGGCGCGGCAACGGTGGAAGGCATCTAAACATTAGGGATAGTTATGTTTGACTGTTATAACATGACCCTGGTTAGCCTGGCTGGAGCCGGCGAGAGACATTTGGTATGAGCTGTCACTTGGTCAATTTGGGTCATGCATTAAAGATCCAACGACCCACGTGTATATTTTTTTGAAATAACAACATATATTTGATTAAACAAATACTTCCTTTGTCCCATAATATAAGAGAATTTTTGACACTTATGGGATGAAGGGAGTAGATTACAAATAGTACACATATGGTCATTACAAGAGACACACATAAATGTCTTGCAATATTGCATCAAAGACTCTGCAATAAGCAAAATTAAAATTTCACTATGACAGAATCTTGTGCCACGCTGAAACGTCGCTCACCATCGTCCTCCGCCGCCATCAAGGCAACACTAAAGAAAGAAGGAAATGGTTGTCATACCTAGATATGGAGGAGCACCTTCACATACAATGATGCTTTTCGAGCTGATGAACCGGACCGCCGCAACCAACGAGACTGAGGCTTTGTGGCACGTTCATGTCCGCTAGATCCCAGAGTCGTCAACTTTATCCGGTGCGATCGAAGAAGAGGAACGGCACTGCTTACCGCCATCCACGCGCCCCATTGTAAGACACAACACACAACTGAGACAGTCAACACCAAGGCCACCTGGGAGAGTGCCGTGTGCCAACCATCAAACACAAATCTCACCGGATTTGAAGATCGGCAAGAAGACCGAGCCACCTGCTCCTCATCGCCACCCATTAGAGCACCACCGAGATGGGGGAAGAGCAGAAGCAGATTATTTAGGCACGGCGCCCTCCCCACCATTGATACAACACCTCTGAAAGCAAACTATGCCTATTCTATCTCCCTACCGGAGACAAACTGTCAGGGTCCCTGCCCGCTCCCGCCACCAGAGCGGCAGACAAAGAGGACGAGGTTCCACAATATTGCTGGTGTCGAGAGAAGCAGGCAAGAATCGTCTCCTAACCGTCGTTTTGAAGCGGTTTCAGGAGCAGCGAACCAAGTGACAACCAACGCACACGGACTTGATGAACAAATATGGGTAGGTAGAATTCTTTCTAGTCCATTCACCTAGATGGCGATTGCATTGTAGTCTCCCCCACATCTTCTGGAGCCCATATAAATATGTTATGCATCCCCCAAAATAGAAAATGAATAGTCAAAATTTATTTTTACTCATGCCATGGCTTAATATCATAGACAATCAGTGATTCGAAATGACCATAAACATTTTATTGAATACAAGTTTCCCTACTTATGTCTGTGGTACTACAAATTGTTTGATGTTGCAGTGAACTAGTAATAAACAAATATGGGCAAGTAGAATTCTTTATAGTCCATTCACAAGGTGCTACTTCCTCCGAGCCGAAGGCACCAGGCACAGAAAAAGTTACAAATATAACTTCGAAAGGGAACACTAACCAGAGGATGGATAGTCCGGGTTATGTCCTTGCTGCAATCTAGCCGGGCATGATCGAATTACGAGTTGCAGTTGTTGACTTTGATGAATTAGAAATCTCGTGGTCTTGGGATTCTGGGATCATGGTAAACCACCCCGGGCGTTGCAAACACTGCACGGGGGCCTTGTCGTCACTAGTCATTGTGCTCGCCAACCCGACACTGGAAAAAGCATTAGGGCCACATGTACCACCCCCTGCCCGTCGTGCCCCCTTCCATAGCTTGGTGCCTTGGACCCATCCATCAAAAGGAGTGTCATGGCTACCTCAGGCTAGGGAAGTGACTAATGTGCTGCAAAGGCACTGGGTTGACTTGTAGCTTTTCTGAAGTAAGAGTATGATCCCACATTGAGCTAGGAAACTATCATTTTGCCTCTTGTACAGGTCTATCAAAATGTGCAAACAAGTTAGTTGTGATTCGAAAAAGCGATGCAAAAGTAGAAAATATTGCAAGACTTATGTGACGAAAGTCAAAGTGCACAGTAATTACTTCTATAAAGAATGTTGGAGTATCAGCCTTTCCGGGCTCCGCGATAGTTGCCCAGTTAGAGTTATCAACTTCTGTGAACTTTGGTGCTGCTAAAGAAGGAACACCAGGCGAGGGTTCGCAATGTTCACAGACCCCCCCCCCGGTTCAGGCTAGGTTACATTCCTTGTAGTAACTAAAACTTGTTGAGAGGTTACATAACATGTGGATGGAGTATGGAAGGTGTGAAAATGAGGCAAGTAAAGAACACTTGTTATGTTTTTGTTGTATTCGAATCTCTGAATATGTTAAGAAAGCAATGCAAACATGATTCAGATTAACCTAGCAGGAAAGCGTCAGATTTGGCATCTGCAATTTCATGGCTACTTCTGAAATAGTCCGTTCCGTCTTGGTTTTCTTTCCTTTTTCTTTATTGAACTAAATAACGAGAGTTAACGTCTTAATGACCATTGGCATGGTTAGGATGCTTACGCTTCAAGGTCTTCACTTACGCTGATGCATCAGTTTTGGACAAACCATAGATTGGAAGGGGCTGGTATTGTTGCGAGAGGCCATGAGGGCACTTTACTTTTTTGGTGGCAAGAAATATTAGATCAATCAGTTTCGGACAAACCAGAGATTGGAAGGGGCTGGTATTGTTGTGAGAGGCCATGAGGGCACTTTACTTTTTTGGTGGTATAAATATTAGATCTGACAATATGTCTGATCCTTTTTTCAGTTGAGTTAAGTGACTGTCGGGATGCAATATTGTTAGCCATAGAGAAGGGTTTTCAGAACGTGGTGATTGAAACAACCTGTAAAGGGTGAAGCATGCTTGGGACTCTTGATAAAGATGGCAGGTCTGTTAGCTTTCAATGCCCCGAGATAGATGTGAGATCTTCTCGCCCATCTTTAGGGTATTAGACCATCTCTGGCCGATCTCTTAAAACCGGTTAGAGGAGTAAAAATTCGCATTTCAAGGGCTAAACCGGACCAAGCCAATCCCTTATCCGCTTTAGAGGAGTATAGGATCTTTACTCTGCGCGTCGGCCGCCCCTTACATTTACTATTCCACAGCCACTTCTGTCGAGTTCCTTGCCTTCGGCACCACACCTGTCGAGTTCCTTGCCTCCGGCGACCACCCTTGCCACGTACCATCCTGCAGCCCTGTCGAAACCCAGCCACCAATTTCATGTGAGATCCCAGCGAGAATCTGACGATCTTTTTTTTCTTTTTTTTTCTTCTTCCCCGTCTCCGGCCACAGCGACACTCCCCCTCATCATCCCTATTTCGGCGGTGCTCTTCCCATCGTCCCCGACCACGATTAAAGCCGCAAGGCATGGGGAGGACACCTGTATAGAGAAAAAGTTCAACGTAAAGGAAGAAATGTACACAAAGAGTGGTCACCGGTCGCCATTGTCGATTCTGATGAATCCTTGTGTTCTGCACGTTGCCATCGCGCCACTAGGAGAAGGATGAGGGAAAGAACCCATTCATACAAGGAAGCGCCCAAGTCATTGAAGGAAATATGCCCTAGAGGCAATAATAAAGTTGTTATTTTATATTTCCTTATATCATGATAAATGTTTATTATTCATGCTAGAATTGTATTAACCGGAAACTTCATACATGTGCGGATACATAGACAAAACACAATGTCCCTAGTAAGCCTCTACTAGACTAGCTCGTTAATCAAAGATGGTTAAGTTTCCTAACCATAGACATGTGTTGTCATATTATGAACGGGATCACATCATTAGGAGAATGATGTGATGGACAAGACCCGTCCGTTAGCTTAGCATATTGATCGTTAAGTTTAATTGCTATTGCTTTCTTCATGTCATATACATATTCCTTTGACTATGAGATTGTGCAACTCCCGGATACCGAAGGAATACCTTGTGTGCTATCAAACGTCACAACATAACTGGGTGATTATAAAGATGCTTTACAGGTATCTCCGAAGGTGTTTGGGTTGGCATAGATCGAGATTAGGATTTGTCACTCCGAGTATCGGAGAGGTATCTCTGGGCCCTCTCGGTAATACACATCATAAGAAGCCTTGCAAGCAATGTGACTAATGAGTTAGTTGTGGGATGATGTATTACGGAACTAGTAAAGAGACTTGTCGGTAACGAGATTGAACTAGGTTTGGAGATACCGACAATCGAATCTCGGGCAAGTAACATATACGGATGACAAAGGGAATAACGTATGTTGTCATTACGGTACGACCGATAAAGATCTTCATAGAATATGTGGGAACCAATATGAGCATCCAGGTTCTGCTGTTGGTTATTGACCGGAGAGGTCTCTCGATCATGTCTACATAGTTCTTGAACCCGCAGGGTCCGCACGCTTAACGTTCGATGACGATTTTGTATTATACGAGTTATGTGATTTGGTGACCGAATGTTGTTCGGAGTTCCGGATGAGATTACGGACATGATGAGGAGTCTCGAAATGGTCGAGAGGTAAAGATTCATATATAGGACGATGATATTCGGACACCGGAAGTGTTTGGGGGTGTATCGGGTACATACCGGAGTACCGGGGGGGTTACCGGAACCCCCCGGGGGATTAATGGGCCCTATGGGCCATAGGAGGGGAGCACACCAGTCCACAAGGGTGATGGAGATATGCCCTAGTGGCAATCATGTATGATGATATTTCCTATGTGTTTATGAATAAAGATAGTCCTTGGACATTATCAATGATGTGTATCAACAAGTACGTGACTTGTTTGTGGGACTATGCATCGTATGATGACTGTCCTAAAAGGTCCCTAGTCGAAAGGGCTATGTGGACGCGCAGCCGACTAGACTAGCATATGACATGGTCGATGGTTGGTCTCACTAGCCATGGAGTATTGGATGCTAACCGGATAATATGAACTCGGAAGGATCTGGTCGGATTCGACGTATTCGGATCTAGGTTGAGATAAGGTCCGAGTCGGATAGACCCAACTATGAGACGCAGCGATATGTCATTTGTGAGTCTCTAGTACAACATACGTTATATGCCTAAGACCTGAGCTGGCGCATGTACTCGGGATGGTGACAGACTTGCTTTGGGCCAACCAAACGCTACTCCGTGACTGGGTAGTTACAAAGGTAGGTTTCGGGCTTGTCCAGACCCATGCTGCGAGACATGGTCGAGCAAGATGGGATTTGCCCCTCCGATCAGGAGAGATATACTCTGGGCCCCTCGTGTGATCCGACCAAGATAAGCATGGCCATGCGATTAGGATTATGAGATAATCCGGTTTGTGGTCGGCATCACTGGAATGAGAAAGAGGTCAGGCTAGCACAAGGATGTAAGACTCGCCTTGAGCCCGACAACATATATCGTGTGGCAAAGGGAACAGAAGTGTGATGTACAGGTTCGCCTAACCAGCTTCATCGGACACTTGGAGCCGGCACGCTTTGCTAGAGGCCGCTACCGACTAGCCGAGTCGGATGTGATCTGACTCGCGTCCAAGTGAATGAGAACCTAAGGGGTCGCACGCTTAAGGGAAGGAACCTGTGAGGCCCGGTCCGACTCCACGAGTCAGAAGTGATCCTACTCGGATTCGGATCCAGGCCGAACATACTCTGGGCTTTAGGATCCGTGCGAGGCTGATACGTCTCCAACGTATCTATAATTTTTGATTGCTCCATGCTATATTATATTCTATTTTGGACATTATTGGGCTTTATGATACACTTTTATATTATTTTTGGGACTAACCTATTAACCGGAGGGCCAGCCCAGAATTGTTGTTTTTTGCCTATTTCAGAGTTTCGCAGAAAAAGAATAACAAACGGAGTCCAAACGGAATGAAACCTTCGAGAACGTGATTTTCAGAACGAACGTGATCCACAAGACTTGGACCCTACGTCAAGACATCAACCAGGAGGCCACGAGGTAGGGGGGCGCGCCTACCCCCCCGGGCGCGCCCTCCACCCTCGTGAGCCCCCGGTTGATCCACCGACGTACTTCTTCCTCCTATATATACCTACGTACCCCCAAACTACCAGATACGGAGCCAAAAACCTAATTCCACCGCCGCAACCTTCTGTACCCGTGAGATCCCATCTTGGGGCCTGTTCCGGAGCTCCGCCAGAGGGGGCATCAATCACGGAGGGCTTCTACATCAACACCATAGCCTCTCCGATGATGTGTGAGTAGTTTACCTCAGACCTTCGGGTCCATAGTTATTAGCTAGATGGCTTCTTCTCTCTTTTTGGATCTCAATACAATGTTCTCCCCCTCTCTTGTGGAGATCTATTCGATGTAATCTTCTTTTGTGGTGTGTTTGTTGAGACCGATGAATTGTGGGTTTATGATCAAGTTTATCTATGAACAATATTTGACTCTTCTCTGAATTCTTTTATGTATGATTGGTTATCTTTGCAAGTCTCTTCAAATTATCAGTTTGGTTTGGCCTACTAGATTGATCTTTCTTGCAATGGGAGAAGTGCTTAGCTTTGGGTTCAATCTTGCGGTGTCCTTTCCCAGTGACAGTAGGGGCAGCAAGGCACGTATTGTATTGTTGCCATCGAGGATAACAAGATGGGGTTTATATCATATTGCATGAGTTTATCCCTCTACATCATGTCATCTTGCTTAAAGCGTTACTCTGTTCTGATGAACTTAATACTCTAGATGCATGCTAGATAGCGGTCGATGTGTGGAGTAATAGTAGTAGATGCAGGCAGGAGTCGGTCTACTTGTCTCGGACGTGATGCCTATATACATGATCATACCTAGATATTCTCATAACTATGCTCAATTCTGTCAATTGTTCAACAGTAATTTGTTCACCCACCATAAATACTTATTATCAAAGCAAAGGAAATAACTAAGTGTTGGAAGATTAATATGATGAAGATAGACCCGGGGGGCATTGGTTTCACTAGTGGCTTCTCTCAAGAGCATAAGTATTCTACGGTGGGTGAACAAATTACTGTTGAGCAATTGACAGAATTGAGCATAGTTATGAGAATATCTAGGTATGATCATGTATATAGGCATCACGTCCGAGACAAGTAGACCGACTCCTGCCTGCATCTACTACTATTACTCCACTCATCGACCGCTATCCAGCATGCATCTAGAGTATTAAGTTCATGAAAACAGAGTAACGCCTTAAGCAAGATGACATGATGTAGAGGGATAAATTCATGCAATATGATATAAAAAACCCATCTTGTTATCCTCGATGGCAACAATACAATACGTGCCTTGCTGCCCCTACTGTCACTGGGAAAGGACACCGCAAGATTGAACCCAAAGCTAAGCACTTCTCCCATTGCAAGAAAGATCAATCTAGTAGGCCAAACCAAACTGATAATTCGAAGAGACTTGCAAAGATAACCAATCATACATAAAATAATTCAGAGAAGATTCAAATATTGTTCATAGATAATCTTGATCATAAACTCATAATTCATCGGTCTCAACAAACACACCGCAAAAATAAGATTACATCGAATAGATCTCCACGAGAGAGGGGGAGAACATTGTATTGAGATCCAAAAAGAGAGAAGAAGCCATCTAGCTACTAACTATGGACCCGAAGGTCTGAGGTAAACTACTCACACTTCATCGGAGAGGCTATGGTGATGATGTAGAAGCCCTCCGTGATGGATGCCCCCTCCGGCGGAGCTCCGGAACAGGCCCCAAGATGGGATCTCATGGTTACAGAAGGTTGCGACAGTGGAATTAGGTTTTTGGCTCCGTATCTGATCGTTTGGGGGTACATAGGTATATATAGGAGGAAGGAGTACGTCGGTGGAGCAACAGGGGGCCCACGAGGGTGGAGGGCGCGCCCTGGGGGGGGGGCGCGCCCCCTACCTCGTGGCCTCCTCTTTTGTTTCTTGACATAGGGTCCAAGTCTCCTGGATCATAATCTTCCTAAAAATCACGTTCCCGAAGGTTTCATTCCGCTTGGACTCCGTTTGATATTCCTTTTCTGCGAAACTCTGAAATAGGCAAAAAACAGCAATTCTGGGCAGGCCCTCCGGTTAATAGGTTAGTCCCAAAAATAATATAAAAGTGAATAATAAAGCCCAATAACGTCCAAAATAGTAGATAATATAGCATGGAGAAATTAAAAATTATAGATACGTTGGAGACGTATCAGGCATCCCCAAGCTTAATTCCTGCTCGTCCTCGAGTAGGTAAATGATAAAAACAGAATTTTTGATGCGGAGTGCTACTTGGCATAATTTCAATGTAATTCTTCTTAATTGTGGTATGAATATTCAGATCCAAAAGATTCAAGACAAAAGTTTAGTATTGACATAAAAATAATAATACTTCCAGCATACTAACAAAGCAATCATGTCTTCTCAAAATAACATGGCCAAAGAAAGTTATCCCTACAAAATCATATAGTCTGGCTATGCTCTATCTTCACCACACAAAGTATTTAAATCATGCACAACCCCGATGACAAGCCAAGCAATTGTTTCATACTTTTGACATTCTCAAACTTTTTCAATCTTCACGCAATACATGAGCGTGAGCCATGGATATAGCACTATATGTGGAATAGAATGGTGGTTGTGGAGAAGACAAAAAGGGAGAAGATAGTCTCACATCAACTAGGCGTATCAACGGGCTATGGAGATGCCCATCAATAGATATCAATGTGAGTGAGTAGGGATTGCCATGCAACGGATGCACTAGAGCTATAAGTATATGAAAGCTCAACAAAAGAAACTAAGTGGGTGTGCATCCAACTCGCTTGCTCACGAAGACCTAGGGCATTTTGAGGAAGCCCATCATTGGAATATACAAGCCAAGTTCTATAATGAAAATTCCCACTAGTATATGAAAGTGACAAAATGAGAGACTCTCTATCATGAAGATCATGGTGCTACTTTGAAGCACAAGTGTGGTAAAAGGATAGTAACATTGTCCCTTCTCTCTTTTTCTCTCATTTTTTTATTTATTTGGGCCTTTTCTCCTTTTTTTATGGCCTCTTTTCTTTTTTTTTCGTCCGGAGTCTCATCCCGACTTGTGGGGGAATCATAGTCTCCATCATCCTTTTCCTCACTTGGGACAATGCTCTAAAAATGAAGATCATCACACTTTTATTTTCTTACAACTCAACAATTACAACTCGATACTTAGAACAAAATATGACTCTATATGAATGCCTCCGGCGGTGTACCGGGATATGCAATGAATCAAGAGTGACATGTATGAAAGAATTATGAATGGTGGCTTTGCCACAAATACGATGTCAACTACATGATCATGCTAAGCAATATGACAATGATGGAGCGTGTCATAATAAACAGAACGGTGGAAAGTTGCATGGCAATATATCTCGGAATGGCTATGGAAATGCCATGATAGGTAGGTATGGTGGCTGTTTTGAGGAAGGTATATGGTGGGTGTATGATACCGGCGAAAAGTGCGCGGTATTAGAGAGGCTAGCAATGGTGGAAGGAAGAAAGTGCGTATAATCCATGGACTCAACATTAGTCATAAAGAACTCATATACTTATTGCAAAAATCTACAAGTTATCAAAGCAAAGTATTACGCGCATGCTCCTAGGGGGCTAGATTGGTAGGAAAAGACCATCGCTCGTCCCCGACCGCCACTCATAAGGAAGACAATCAATAAATAAATCATGCTCCGACTTCATCACATAACGGTTCACCATACGTGCATGCTACGGGAATCACAAACTTTAACACAAGTATTTCTCAAATTCACAACTACTCAACTAGCATGACTCTAATATCACCATCTTTATATCTCAAAACAATTATCAAGCATCAAACTTCTCATAGTATTCAACACACTCATAAGAAAGTTTTTACAAATCTTGAATACCAAGCATATTAGGATTATTTAAGCAAATTACCATGCTATTTAAGACTCTCAAAATAATCTAAGTGAAGCATGAGAGATTAATAGTTTCTATAAAACAAATCCACCACCGTGCTCTAAAAGATATAAGTGAAGTACTAGAGCAAAACTATATAACTCAAAAGATATAAGCGAAGCACATAGAGTATTCTAACAAATTCCAAATCATGTATGGCTCTCTCAAAAGGTGTGTACAGCAAGGATGATTGTGGTAAACTAAAAAGCAAAGACTCAAATCATACAAGACGCTCCAAGCAAAACACATATCATGTGGTGAATAAAAATATAGCTCCAAGTAAAGTTACCGATGGAAGTAGACGAAAGAGGGGATGCCTTCCGGGGCATCCCCAAGCTTTGGCTTTATGGTGTCCTTAGATTATCTTGGGGGTGCCATGGGCATCCCCAAGCTTAGGCTCTTGCCACTCCTTGTTCCATAATCCATCAAAAATCTTTCACCCAAAACTTGAAAACTTCACAACACAAAACTCAACAGAAATCTCGTGAGCTCCGTTAGCGAAAGAAAACAAAAGACCACTTCAAGGTACTGTAATGAACTCATTATTTATTTATATTGGTGTTAAACCTACTGTATTCCAACTTCTCTATGGTTTATAAACTATTTTACTAGCCATAGATTCATCAAAATAAGCAAACAACACACGAAAAACAGAATCTGTCAAAAACAGAACAGTCTGTAGTAATCTGTAACTAACGCAAACTTCTGGAACTCCAAACAATCAGCCAAAATAGGACGACCTAGAAAATTTGTTTATTGATCAGCAGCAATTGGAATCACTATTTTATCACGTTCTGATGATTTTTTAACAATTGTTTTCGTGAACAAAAAGTTTCTGGAAATTACAGCAAGATCAAATAACTATCATCCAAGAAGATCCTATAGGTTTAACTTGGCACAAACACTAATTAAAACATAAAAACACATCTAACCAGAGGCTAGATCAAATATTTATTCCTAAACAGAAGCAAGAGCAAGAAAAAACTAAAAATAAAATTGGGTTGCCTCCCAACAAGCGCTATCGTTTAACACCCCTAGCTAGGCATAAAAGCAAGGATAGATCTAGGTATTGCCATCTTTGGTAGGCAATTCTTCAATGAGACATCTATCATCCTTAGAAATTTCTTTCTTTTTAGCAATGATCAAACTTTTAGGCACAAGATCGAAAAATTCATTCATAGCAAATGGTTCCTTAATGATGGCAAAAAGATTGGGATGAATACTTATAGATTTGAGATCTGGAGTTTCCTTACTAGAGGATTCACCCTTATTTTTAGGAACATACATAAGCTTGGCAATTTTAGTAGGAGGATTTGGAGTACTCTTTACGGAAGAAAAGCGGTTCCCAAGTTAGTAATGATACCCTCAAGTTTATCGATTCTAGTGGAATCTTGATTTATTCTCTCATTAACTATGGGTTCCTTCTCCTTAATATTTTTCAAAGTGACTCCTACCTTAGATCCATATTGGGTAATTTGATTGTGGATCTTTTTATCCAGATTTTCAATTAACTCTACGGTAGCAACTTTATTTTCAATAATTTCAAGTCTTTGCATTACATGCTCCAAAGTTAACATAGTTCCATTAACCAAAAGAGGTGGTGAGCCAAATAAATCTATCATAGCATTATAAAAGTCAAAAGTATGGCTACCCAAGAAATTCCCTCCGGTAATGGTATAAAGAATACATCTATACCAAGGATTAGCGCCTACATAAAAATTGCGGAGAAGAACGGAAGTAGATTGCTTCCTGGCAGATCTATTTTGAGCATTGCAAATTCTATACCAAGCATGTTTTAGATTTTATCCCTCCCTTTGTTTAAAATTTAGAACTTCATTCTCGGGAGACAACGGAGAAGATAGATGACTAGCCATAACGACAAGCAAGCGAAAAAGAGGCGAACGAAAAAGAGAGGGCGAATAAAATGACAAGGGTGAAGTGGGGGAGAGGAAAACGAGAGGCAAATGGCAAATAATGTAATGCGGGAGATAAGGGATTGTGATGGGTACTTGGTATGTTGACTTTTGCATAGACTCCCCGGCAACGGCGCCAGAAATCCTTCTTGCTACCTCTTGAGCACTGTGTTGGTTTTCCCTTGAAGAGGAAAGGGTGATGCAGCAAAGTAGCGTAAGTATTTCCCTCAGTTTTTGAGAACCAAGGTATCAATCCAGTAGGAGGCTACGCGCGAGTCCCTCGTACCTACACAAAACAAATAACTCCTCGCAACCAACGCGATAAGGGGTTGTCAATCCCTTCACGGTCACTTACGAGAGTGAGATCTGATAGATATGATAGGATAATATTTTTGGTATTTTTGTGATAAAGATGCAAAGTAAAATAAAAGCAAAGTAAAAAGCAAAGGAAATAACTAAGTGTTGGAAGATTAATATGATGAAGATAGACCCGGGGGCCATAGGTTTCACTAGTGGCTTCTCTCAAGAGCATAAGTATTTTACGGTGGGTGAACGAATTACTGTTGAGCAATTGACAGAATTGAGCATAGTTATGAGAATATCTAGGTATGATCATGTATATAGGCATCACGTCCGAGACAAGTAGACCGACTCCTGCCTGCATCTACTACTATTACTCCACTCATCGACCGCTATCCAGCATGCATCTAGAGTATTAAGTTCATGAAAACAGAGTAACGCCTTAAGCAAGATGACATGATGTAGAGGGATAAATTCATGCAATATGATAAAAAAACCCATCTTGTTATCCTCGATGGCAACAATACAATACGTGCCTTGCTGCCCCTACTGTCACTGGGAAAGGACACCGCAAGATTGAACCCAAAGCTAAGCACTTCTCCCATTGCAAGAAAGATCAATCTAGTAGGCCAAACCAAACTGATAATTCGAAGAGACTTGCAAAGATAACCAATCATACATAAAAGAATTCAGAGAAGATTCAAATATTGTTCATAGATAATCTTGATCATAAACCCACAATTCATCGGTCTCAACAAACACACCGCAAAAAGAAGATTACATCGAATAGATCTCCACGAGAGAGGGGGAGAACATTGTATTGAGATCCAAAAAGAGAGAAGAAGCCATCTAGCTACTAACTATGGACCCGAAGGTCTGAGGTAAACTACTCACACTTCATCGGAGAGGCTATGGTGATGATGTAGAAGCCCTCCGTGATGGATGCCCCCTCCGGCGGAGCTCCGGAACAGGCCCCAAGATGGGATCTCGTGGGTACAGAAGGTTGCGGCGGTGGAATTAGGTTTTTGGCTCCGTATCTGATCGTTTGGGGGTACGTAGGTATATATAGGAGGAAGGAGTACGTCGGTGGAGCAACAGGGGGCCCACGAGGGTGGAGGGCGCCCCCCCCCCCCACCTCGTGGCCTCCTCTTTTGTTTCTTGACGTAGGGTCCAAGTCTCCTGGATCATAATCTTCCTAAAAATCATGTTCCCGAAGGTTTCATTCCGTTTGGACTCCGTTTGATATTCCTTTTCTGCGAAACTCTGAAATAGGCAAAAAACAGCAATTCTGGGCTTGGCCTCCGGTTAATAGGTTAGTCCCAAAAATAATATAAAAGTGAATAATAAAGCCCAATAATGTCCAAAACAGTAGATAATATAGCATGGAGCAATCAAAAATTATAGATACATTGGAGACGTATCAGGCATCCCCAAGCTTAATTCCTGCTCGTCCTCGAGTAGGTAAATGATAAAAACAAAATTTTTGATGCGGAGTGCTACTTGGCATAATTTCAATGTAATTCTTCTTAATTGTGGTATGAATATTCAGATCCGAAAGATTCAAGACAAAAGTTTAGTATTGACATAAAAATAATAATACTTCCAGCATACTAACAAAGCAATCATGTCTTCTCAAAATAACATGGCCAAAGAAAGTTATCCCTACAAAATCATATAGTCTGGCTATGCTCTATCTTCACCACACAAAGTATTTAAATCATGCACAACCCCGATGACAAGCCAAGCAATTGTTTCATACTTTTGACATTCTCAAACTTTTTCAATCTTCACGCAATACATGAGCGTGAGCCATGGATACAACACTATATATGGAATAGAATGGTGGTTGTGGACAAGACAAAAAGGGAGAAGATAGTCTCACATCAACTAGGCGTATCAACAGGCTATGGAGATGCCCATCAATAGATATCAATGTGAGTGAGTAGGGATTGCCATGGAACAGATGCACTAGAGCTATAAGTATATGAAAGCTCAACAAAAGAAACTAAGTGGGTGTGCATCCAACTCGCTTGCTCACGAAGACCTAGGGCATTTTGAGGAAGCCCATCATTGGAATATACAAGCCAAGTTCTATAATGAAAAGTTCCCACTAGTATATGAAAGTGACAAAATGAGAGACTCTCTATCATGAAGATCATGGTGCTACTTTGAAGCACAAGTGTGGTAGAAGGATAGTAACATTGTGCCTTCTCTCTTTTTCTCTCATTTTTTAATTTATTTGGGCCTTTTCTCTACTTTTTTATGGCCTCTTTTCTCTTCTTTTTTTCGTCCGGAGTCTCATCCCGACTTGTGGGGGAATCATAGTCTCCATCATCCTTTTCCTCACTTGGGACAATGCTCTAAAACATGAAGATCATCACACTTTTATTTTCTTACAACTCAACAATTACAACTCGATACTTAGAACAAAATATGACTCTATATGAATGCCTCCAGCGGTGTACCGGGATATGCAATGAATCAAGAGTGACATGTATGAAAGAATTATGAACGGTGGCTTTGCCACAAATACGATGTCAACTACATGATCATGCTAAGCAATATGACAATGATGGAGTGTGTCATAATAAACGGAACGGTGGAAAGTTGCATGGCAATATATCTCGGAATGGCTATGGAAATGCCATGATAGGTGGGTATGGTGGCTGTTTTGCGGAAGGTATGGTGGCTGTTTTGAGGGAAATACTTACGCTACTTTACTGCATCACCCTTTCCTCTTCAAGGGAAAACCAACGCAGTGATCAAGAGGTAGCATGCCCCTTGGTGGCCGGCCTCCTCCTCCCCTCCTTTATATACGGGGGAAGGGGGGCACCCCAAAACACAATAGTTATTCTCTTAGCCATGTGCGGTGCCCCCCTCCATAGTTTGCTTCTCCGGGTATAGCGTCGTAGTGCTTAAGCGAAGCCCTGCGCGGATCACATCACCATCACCGTCACCACGCCGTTGTGCTGACAAAACTCTCCCTTGACCTTCTGCTGGATCAAGAGTTCGAGGGACGTCATCAAGCTGAACGTGTTTAACTCGGAGGTGTCGTACGTTCGGTACTAGATCGGTTGGATCGTGAAGATGTTCGACTACATCAACCGCGTTAACCTAACGCTTCTGCTTTCGGGCTACGAGGGTACGTGGACACACTCTCCCCCTCTCGTTGCTATGCATCTCCTAGATAGATCTTGCATGATCGTAGGAATTTTTTTGAAATTGCATGTTGCGTTCCCCAACACTACACGCGCGGATACCGTTAGAGGCCGTGCACTTGCACTGCTCCGGTGAACCTATATTCGGGATCCGACGACCAGTTGTTTGAGGGAGATCGGACGAGGAGGAGACGATCCACGCGGACGTGCTGCCCCAACTCTTATTCCACTACACGGCACTACGCGTCTAGTGGTAACGATCTGTGATCCATCTCCCGTAGCATGTTCTTGGTTGTTCTGCGCGTAGGAAAATTTTATTTGCAGTCGACGCACCCTACCGCACACTCAATAGTGGTATCAGAGCCTCTGCTATAGGATTTGGTTTCAGAACGTATGCATATTAGATATGTGAAGGCGGCAGATGAGATCTGTTGTTGTTTATGAGATGGTTGTGTGCATGGTTGATGATATCAACTGCACATGAGGATCGATGAGGCTATGTTTTCTGTCAATCGGGATCGATGAGGTCGTGACACAACCTACCCCTACCGGTCGGTATCCGCCATTGGGGTTAACAGTGAAACGTAAATCCGAATCGGATTTGCGATGATCGATAAGATCGGTCAGAATAGAAAATTCGGCGTGATCGGAGTGCAGATATGATCTGTGATTTCCGAAAACGTCAGGCGCTGCTGATAACCCACAAGTATAGGGGATCGCAACAGTTTTCGAGGGTAGAGTATTCAACCCAAATTTATAGATTCGACACAAGGGGAGCCAAAGAATATTTGAAGGTATTAGCAGCTGAGTTGTCAATTCAACCACACCTGGAGATTAATTATCTGCAGCAAAGTGATCAGTAGCAAAGTAGTTTGATAGTTTTGATAATAGTGATAGCAGCAATGGTAACAGTAACAGTGATGGCAGTAATTTGTACCAAGTGTAACAGTGATGATAGCAATAGTAACGCAGCAAGATCAATAAGGATAAATTCGTAGGCATGGGATCGGTGACTTGTTGGATGATATTCATCATGTGATAGTTATAACCTTGGGCGGTACGGCACTAGCTCCAGTTCATCGATATAATGTAGGCATGTATTCCGTAAATAGTCATACGTGCTTTATTAAAAGAACTTGCATGACATCTTTTGTCCTACCCTCCCGTGGCAGCGGGGTCCATATTGGAAACTAAGGGATATTAAGGCCTCCTTTTAATAGAGAACCGGAACAAAGCATTAACACATAGTGAATACATGAACTCCTCAAACTACGGTCATCACCGAGAGTGGGCCCGGTTGTTGTCACTCCGGGGTTGTCGGATCATAACCGTAGTAGGTGACCATAACTTGCAAGATCAAATCTAAAAAATGGATATAATGATGAATTCATAAACGGTTCAGATCTAAGTTCATGGCACCCGGGCCCAAAGTGACAAGCATTAAGCATAGCAAAGTCATAGCAACATCAATCTAAGAACATAGTGGATACTAGGGATCGAGCCCTAACAAAACTAACTCGATTACATGATGAATCTCATCCAACTCCTCACCGACCAGCGAGCCTACGAAGGAATTACTCACTCCCGGTGGGGAGTGATACGTCTCCGTCGTATCTATAATTTTTTATTGTTCCATGCCAATATTCTACAACTTTCATATATTTTTGACAACTTTTTATACTATTTTTGGGGACTTACATATTGATCAAGTGCCTGGTGCTAGTTCCTGTTTGTTGCATGTTTTTGTTTCGCAAAATATCCATATCAAACGGAGTCCAAACGGGATAAAAACGGACGGAGATTATTTTTGGAATATTCGGAGAATATGGGAAGGAAAATCCACGCGAGATAGTGCCCGAGGGAGGCACGAGGCAGGGGGGCGCGCCCCACCCCCCTGGGCGCGCCCCTGACCCTCGTGGGCCCCCCGTAAGGCGGTTGATGCCCTTCTTCGGCCGCAAGAAAGCTAATTTTTAGGAAAAATCACGACGAAGATTTCAGTCCAATCGGAGTTACGGATCTCCATATATATACGAAACGGTGAAAGGGCAGCACAGGAGAACGCAAAAACAGAGAGAGACAGAGAGACAGATCCAATCTCGGAGGGGCTCTCGCCCCTCCCACACCATGAAGGCCAAGGACCAGAGGGGAAACCCTTCCCCCATCTAGGGAGGAGGTCAAGGAACAAGAAGACGAAGGGGCCCCCTCTCCCCTTCTCTTCCGGTGGCGCTGGAACGCTGCCGTGGCCATCATCATCACCGCCATCTTCACCAACAACTTCACCGCCATCATCACCAACTCTTCCCCCCTCTATGCGGCGGTGTAACCTCTCTCTTACCCGCTGTAATCTCTACTTAAACATGGTGCTCAACGCTATATATTATTTCCCAATGATGTATGGCTATCCTATGATGTTTGAGTAGACCCGTTTTGTCCTATGGGTTATTTGATGATCAAGATTGGTTTGAGTTGCATGTTTTATTATTGGTGCTGTCCTATGGTGCTCTCCATGTCGCGCAAGCGTGAGGGATTCCCGCTGTAGGGTGTTGCAATACGTTCATGATTCGCTTATAGTGGGTTGCGTGAGTGACTGAAACACAAACCCGAGTAAGGGGGTTGTTGCGTATGGGATAAAGAGGACTTGATGCTTTAATGCTATGGTTGGGTTTTACCTTAATGATCTTTAGTAGTTGCGGATGCTTGCTAGAGTTCCAATCATAAGTGCATATGATCCAAGTAGAGAAAGTATGTTAACTTATGCCTCTCCCTCAAATAAAGCTGCAATAATGATTACCGGTCTATTTATTGATTGCCTAGGGACAAATAACTTTCTCGTAACAAAAAGCTCTCTATTAAAACTAATTTAGTTGTGTATTTACCTAAACAGCCCCTACTTTTTATTTACGTGCTCTTTATATTCTTGCAAACCTATGCAACAACACCTACAATGTACTTCTAGTTTCATACTTGTTCTAGGTAAAGCGAACGCTAAGCGTGCGTAGAGTTGTATCGGTGGTCGATAGAACTTGAGGGAATATTTGTTCTACCTTTAGCTCCTCGTAGGGTTTGACACTCTTACTTATCGAAAACTGTTGCGATCCCCTATACTTGTGGGTTATCAAGAGGGAGCATCATGGAATTGGCGATGGAGATGGGTTGGTGATGACGAAGAACGAAGATCCCCCTCTCCGGAGCCGCAAACGGACTCTAGATCTGCCCTCCCATGGAAGAACAGGGATTGGCGGCGGCTCCGTCTCATGGATCGCGATAATTCCTTTTCCCTGATTTTTTTGGAATAATGTGAATTTATAGTATCAGGGGGGTCGTCAGCGGGGCCACCAGGTGGGTACAACCCACCTGGGCGCGCTAGGAGAGGGGGCGCGCCCTGGTGGGTTGTGCCCACCCAGGGGCCCCTCTCTGGTGGGTCTTGGCTCCAAAAATCCTTATTATTGATATAAAAAATTCTTGAAAAGTTTTGTTCCATTCCGAGAACTTCCATTTCTGCACAAAAACAACACCATGGTAGTTCTGCTGAAAACAACGTCAGTCCGGGGTTAGTTTCATTCAAATCATGCAAATTAGAGTCCAAAACAAGAGGAAAAGCGTGAGAAAAAGTAGATACGTTGGAGACATATCAACCCCCCCAAGCTTAAACCTTTGCTTGTCCTCAAGCTATTCAATTGATAAACTGAAAGTGAGAAACAAAAACTTTTACGAACTCTTTTGCTCTTGTTTGCATAAATAAGCTTAAACAACACCCAGGTTTTCAGCCAACATTATAACTAACCATGTCAACAATAACTCTTAAAGATTATAATGATTCATATCAATGACATAATCAGATAGTGAGCAATAATAAGATATCTCAAACAACAACATGTTGTCAAAACAACCATGATATAATATGACAATAGTGGTATGTCGCTAGCCCTTTCTGAGACCGCAAAACATAAATGTAGAGCACCTCCAAAGTTCAAGCAGCGACTAAACATTGTAATTCATGGTAGAAAAGATCCAGTCATGATGCACCCAACATTAGCTATACATAATGCATAAATCATGACAGATGTGCTCTACTCAGTTTCTGGCGCTTGTTTTTAGAAGGTGGTGACACACCATAAAAGTAAATAGATAGTCCCTTCGCAGAGGGAAGCAGTGATTTGCAGAGGTGCCAGAGCTCAAATTTTAAAACAGAGATAAATGATAATTTTGAGACATGCTCCCTTCTCATTCACTTCACGACCATCAGTTATCAACATCTTCCATGCTAAGCATGCTAGTGGCAGTTCCCAAGCAGAAAGTAAAGGTTTTGACTCCATTGGGAGTTTTTGTTTGATTATTCAAGAGATGAACTCTTTTTCATGTTTGCAGTTTGGGACTGGGCATCCCTATTACCGCCCATTTCCTCGTGCGATGGCGAGTGAATAAATACTCGACCCGAGGATAACCCACTTAGCACGGAAGATATCGACCACCTCCTGTCGTTCCATGAACAATCTAGGAACACAAAAAGGATAAATTTTTAGAATTTTTTAGAGGTGGCATATGCAAATTTACTTAGGACGGCAGGGTAATACCGTATATAGGTAGGTATGGTGGACTCATCTGGAATAACTTTGGGTTCAAGGTTTTTAATGTACAAGCAGAATTCCAACTTAGTACAGGCGAAGGCTAGCAATTAAGATTGGGAAGCGGCCAGCTAGAGAGCAACAACGATCATGACCAGGCATTATGCATAAGTAACATTGGACACTAGCATGAGTAGGATATGAACACCATGAACATAAACATTATAGGGGCTATGTTGGTTTTGATTCAACTATATGCATGAACATGTACGAAGTCAAGCCACTCGAACATTCGGAGGAGGATACCATATCATCATACTACATCACAATCATTTTAACGCTATGTTGATATCCAAGATAAATCATTATTAACTCCCGGCTACTTATGCATGGCATGAGAAACTATAATATCTAATTGTCATTCCAAACATGTTTAATCATAATGGGTTGAAGCCTGGATACTAGGTTAAACATATTTACACAAACAGAACAAGTCGAGTTCATACCGGTTTCTCTTTGCCACAGCCAGCTCATCGAATGTCATCATTATTGCCTTTCACTTGCACGACCGAACGATATGAAAATAATAATAGTGCAAGAGTGCCGTGGACTAAGCTGGAATCTGCAACATTTTATTCAACAGGAGAAGACAAGGTAAAATGTGCTCTTTATTAGTTCAACAATTATTCATATGAGAGCCACTCAACATTTTCATCGTGGTCTTCTCCTCGGTACAACTCGGAAAAAAAATCAGAGAAACACACTGAAATATTTTTGGAGTTTTTGGTTTTCTTCAAAAAACAAATAAAAAGCAAAAACGAGAAAAACTATTTACACGGGAAAGCTCCCAACAAGCAAAAGAAGAACAAGGAAATATTTTTGGATTTTCTTTTTAGTTCTACTACTAAGCATGCATAGAAAGTAAATTACTACAACTAATTTTTTTTGGTTTTTCTAAAGCTTTTCAAACACACAAGAAGAAAGCAAGAAAAATAAATCTAAGCGGATGGTACAATGAAAAAGTGAGAGCACCGACAGACAGAATAATAAGGGAACATGAATATAATGTCGGTGAGAAACACGTACTCCCCCAAGCTTAGGCTTTTGGCCTAAGTTGGTAATCGATCAGTAGCCTGGAGGGTAGTAGGGATCCTGAGTAGTGGGCATCCACTCATCCCACTGCAGAGGTGCCTGTGCAGCCTCGACAGTGATGTCTACTACGCAACCTTCTTCTTGTAGACGTTGTTGGGCCTCCAAGTGCAGAGGTTTGTAGGATAGTATAAAATTTCCCTCAAGTGGATGACCTAAGGTTTATCAATCCGTGGGAGGCGTAGGATGAAGATGGTCTCTCTCAAGCAACCCTGCAACCAAATAACAAAGAGTCTCTTGTGTCCCAAGACACCCAATACAATGGTAAATTGTATAGGTGCACTAGTTCGGCGAAGAGATGGTGATACGAGTGCAATATGGATGGTAGATATAGGTTTTTGTAATATGAAAATATAAAAACAGCAAGGTAACTAATGATAAAAGTGAGCACAAACGGTATTGCAATGCGTTGAAACAAGGCCTAGGGTTCATACTTTCACTAGTGCAAGTTCTCTCAACAATAATAACATAGTTGGATCATATAACTATCCCTCAACATGCAACAAAGAGTCACTCCAAAGTCACTAATAGCGGAGAACAAACGAAGAGATTATTGTAGGGTACGAAACCACCTCAAAGTTATTCTTTTGGATCGATCTATTCAAGAGTTCGTACTAGAATAACACCTTAAGACACATATCAACCAAAACCCTAATGTCACCTAGATACTCCAATGTCACCTCAAGTATTCGTGGGTATGATTATACGATATTCATCACACAATCTCAGATTCATCTATTCAAACCAACACCAAGTACTTCAAAGAGTGCCCCAAATTTTCTACCGGAGAGTCAAGACGAAAACGTGTGCCAACCCCTATGCATAAGTTCACAATGTTACGGAACCCGCAAGTTGATCACCAAAACATACATCAAGTAGATCACGTGAATATCCCATTGTGACCACAGATAACACATGCAAGACATACATCAAGTGCTCTCAAATCCTTAAAGACCCAATCCGATAAGATAACTTCAAAGGGAAAAGTCAATCCATTACAAGAGAGTAGAGGGAGAGAAACATCATAAGATCCAACTATAATAGCAAAGCTCGCGATACATCAAGATCGTACCACCTCAAGAACACGAGAGAGAGAGAGAGAGAGATCAAACACATAACTACTGGTACATACCCTCAGCCCCGAGGGTGAACTACTCCCTCCTCGTCATGGAGAGCGCCGGGATGATGAAGATGGCCACCGGTGATGGATCCCCCTCCAGCAGGGTGCCGGAACAGGGTCCCGATTGGTTTTTGGTGGCTACAGAGGCTTGCGGCAGCGAAACTCCTGATCTAGGTTATGTTCTGGGGGTTTCTGTATATATAAGAGGTTTTGGCGTTGGGAACAAGTCAGGGGGGTCTCCGGGCTGTCCACGAGGTAGGGGGCGCGCCTAGGGGGGGTGGGCGCGCCTCCCGCCCTCGTGGGCAGCCCAGGACTCTTCTGGCCCAACTCTTTTACTCCATGTCCTTCTTCTGGTCCAAAAATAAGCTCCGTCAAGTTTCAGGTCAATTGGACTCCGTTTGGTTTTCCTTTTCTGCGATACTCAAAAACAAGGAAAAAACAGAAACTGGCACTGGGCTCTAGGTTAATAGGTTAGTCCCAAAAATCATATAAAAAAGCATATAAATGCATATAAAACATCCTAGATGGATAATATAATAGCATGAATACTTCATAAATTATAGATACGTTGGAGACGTATCAGCATCCCCAAGCTTAATTCCTGCTCGTCCTCGAGTAGGTAAATGATAGAAGAAATAATTTATGAAGTGTGAATGCTAGCAAGTGCATAAGTTTGATCAATGATAGTTACAATCACTTTTTCTAGCATCATTATATATCATAACAGTGGCTCATATCATAAAGCTTCTCATGATCAAGTAACAAGCTATTCACATGTTAAAGTATAGATCATAAACTTTCTTGAAAACTAACAAACAGTTCTCAGTCATCAAACAATTGCAATTCATCTTATTTTCAGGAAGGGTCTATGTAAGAGCTTTGATTTAGCAAATCCCACATACTCAACTATCATATAGTCTTCCATGATTGCTACCACTCAAAGCATATTTTTAGAACAAATAGCATCCATCGAACACAGAGAAAGATAGGGGCTTAATGTTTCGCCTCCCAACTTATTTATCATATAGATAATTGTCAACAATAATAATTCATGATCAAATATATTTGAATGGCCATATATGCTTAGATCTTTCTCCACCACATGATGCTTGCCAACTAAAAAGTAGGTTGGAATGAGAAGGAACACTACTGACTCTTGCATAAAAGTAAAAGATAGGCCCTTCGCAGAGGGAAGCAGGGATTTGCAGAGGTGCGAGAGCTCGAAGCTAAAACAGAGATGAAAATAATTTTGAGAGGTATGCTTTCATTGTCAACATAACGACCAAGAGTTCCCAATATCTTCCATACTAGATACATTATAGGCGGTTCCCAAACAGAAAGGTAAAGATTTTACTCCCCCTCCACCAACAATCACACTCCACGGCTTGTCCGAAACAACGGGTGCCGTCCAACTATCAACAATCCTGGGGAGTTTGTTTAAATTATTTGCGAATTTGTTTTTGATCTTTTGATCATAGGACTGGGCATCCCAGTTACCAGCCATTTTCTCGTGAATGATGAGCGGAGTCCACTCATCGTGAGAATAACCCACCTAGCATGGAAGATACTGACAGCCCTAGTCGCTACATGAGCGATTCGGGCATACAAAACAGATTATTATTTGAAGGTTTAGAGTTTGGCACATGCAAATTTACTTGGAACGGCAGGTAAATACCGCATATAGGTAGATATGGTGGACACTCATGGAATAAACTTGGTTCAAGGAATTTGGATGCACAAGCAGTATTCCCGCTTAGTACAGATATTTTGGCTAGCAAAGGATTCTAAATAGCAAGCACCACATGTTAGAGGATCCATAACAATATAACTTCTATACAAATATACCCAAGCATAACTCATTATGTTGTCTTCCTTGTCCAACTTCAACTAATTTGCTCAGGTTTGAAAATAATTAATGGGGCTCACAATCATAGAAGATGTCCAAGATAGTATATTTATATGTGAAATCTCTCTTCCTTCAATATTCTTTCATGAATTGTTCAAGTGACCAATACAATGTTTGCTAACCTTCAAAAAATTTACCACCTCTACTTCTTATATGTGAAGGCATTACTCCCCATGGGATAAGCATATGAAACATATATAATTTCAGATTTATGATATTCAAATCATTCAACCATTTACTCATAGGATATAAGTGAAGCACACGAGTAAATGACAAACTACTCCAAAAAGATATAAGTGAAGATCAATGAGTAGTTAAATAATTATGTAGCTTTGTGAAGACTCTCTCTCATTTAAGAATTTCA
Organism: Triticum aestivum; assembly: GCF_018294505.1. NCBI lineage: Eukaryota > Viridiplantae > Streptophyta > Magnoliopsida > Poales > Poaceae > Triticum > Triticum aestivum. The sequence goes on from NC_057802.1 coordinate 153,489,613, forward strand.
GATCTTGGGATATTATTCAAACAGCAAGCAAAACAAAATAAAACGACATTTCAAGGATAGCACTCATCATGTGAAGAAGCAAAAACTTAGGCTCAACCGATACTAACCGATAATTGTTGAAGAAGAAAGGTGGGATGCCTACCGGGGCATCCCCAAGCTTAGATGCTTGAGACTTCTTGAAATATTATCTTGGGGTGCCTTGGGCATCCCCAAGCTTGAGCTTTTGTGTCTCCTTAATTCCTCTCATATCACGGTTTCCTAAATCTCGAATGCTTCATCCACACCAAACTCAACAAGAACTCGTGAGATAAGTTAGTATAAACCAATGCAAAAACCTTATCATTTTCTACTATAAAAATCACTAAAATTATTATTCAACATTGCGTACTAAATGCCTCTGCATATTTAATACTCCTATCCTCAAATAGAATAATTAAACAAGCTAACATATGCAAACAATGCAAAGATAACAACAATCTGCCAAAACAGTACAGTCTGTAAAGAATGCAAGATTCATTATACTTCCCTGACTCCAAACATTATGAAATTCTACCACACTGTAGTAAATTTATCAGAGCTCAATATGCAAAAAGTTTCAACATTTTATCATATTCTGACTTTTCTAGGGAATTTTTGCAACAGCGATAAACTTTCTGTTTTGAAACAGCAACATGTATACTTGCAAAATAAGCATGGTAAAGGCTATCCTTGACATTTTTATTGAAAATAGAGATGCAAAACATTATTATACATAACAGCAAGCAAATACTAACAAAATAAAATGATGCTCCAAGCAAAACACATATCATGTGGTGAATAAAAATATAGCTCCAAGTAAAGTTACCGATGAACGAAGACGAAAGAGGGGATGCCATCCGGGGCATCCCCAAGCTTAGGCTCTTGGTTGTCCTTGAATATTACCTTGGGGTGCCTTGGGCATCCCCAAGCTTAGGCTCTTGCCACTCCTTATTCCATAGTCCATCGAATCTTCACCCAAAACTTGAAAACTTCACAACACAAAACTCAACAGAAAACTCGTAAGCTCCGTTAGTATAAGAAAATAAATCACCACTTAGGTACTGTTGTGAACTCATTAGAAATTCATATTGGTGTAATATCTACTGTATTCCAACTTCTCTATGGTTCATACCCTCCGATACTAGCCATAGATTCATCAAAATAAGCAAACAACACACGAAAAACAGAATCTGTCAAAAACAGAACAGTCTGTAGTAATCTGTATCAAACGCAAACTTTATGTAACTAAAAATTCTACAAAACTAGGACGACCTAGAAAATTTGTTTATTGATCTACTGAAATTGGAATCAGTATTTTATCACTTTCTGGTGATTTTTAACAATTGTTTTCGTGAGCAGAAAGTTTCTGTCTTTTTCAGCAAGATCAAATAATTATCATCCAAGAAGATCCTATAGGTCTTACTTGGCACAAACACTAATTAAAACATAAAACCACATCTAACCAGAGGCTAGATCAAATATTTATTTCTAAACAGAACCAAAAATAAAGAAACAAAAATAAAAAATTGAGTTTCCTCCCAACAAGCGCTAACGTTTAACGCCCCTAGCTAGGCATGATGATTTCAATTATGCTCACATAAAAGATAAGAACTGAAACATAAAGAGAGCATCTTGAAGAATATGACTAGCACATTTAAGTCTAACCCACTTCCTATGCATAGGGATTTTGTGAGCAAACAACTTATGGGAACAATAATCAACTAGCATAGGAAGGCAAAACAAGCATAACTTCAAAACTTTAAGCACATAGAGAGGAAACTTGATATTATTGCAATTTCCTACAAGCATATATTCCTCCCTCATAATAATTTTCAGTAGAATCATGAATGAATTCAACAATATAACCATCACATAAAGCATTATTTTCATGATCTACAAGCATAGAATTTTATTACTCTCCACATAAGCAAATTTCTTCTCATCAATAGTAGTGGAGCAAACTCAACAAAATAACTATCATGTGAAGCATAATCCAATTGAAAATTAAAATCATGATGACAAGTTTCATGGTTATCTTTATTCTTTATAGCATACGTGTCATCACAATAATCATCATAAATAGGAGGCATGCTTTCATCATAATAAATTTGCTCATCAAAACTTGGGGGACTAAACATATCATCTTCATCAAACATAGCATCCCCAAGCTTGTGGCTTTGCATATCATTAGCATCATGGGTATTCAAAGAATTCATACTAACAACATTGCAATCATGCTCATCATTCACATATTTTATGCCAAGCATTCTACGTAATTCTTCTTCTAGTACTTGAGCACAATTTTCCTTCCCATCATTTTCACAAAAGACATTAAAAAGATGAAGCATATGAGGCACCCTTAATTCCATTTTTTTGTAGTTTTATTTTATAAACTAAACTAGTGATAAAACAAGAAACTAGAAGATTCGATTGAAAGATCTAAAGATATACCTTCAAGCACTCACCTCCCCGGCAACGGCGCCAGAAAAGAGCTTGATGTCTACTACGCAACCTAGACGTTGTTGGGCCTCCAAGTGCAGAGGTTTGTAGGACAGTAGCAAATTTCCCTCAAGTGGATGACCAAAGGTTTATCAATCCGTGGAGGCGTAGGATGAAGATGGTCTCTCTCAAGCAACCCTGCAACCAAATAACAAAGAGTCTCTTGTGTCCCCGACACACCCAATACAATGGTAAATTGTATAGGTGCACTAGTTCGGCGAAGAGATGGTGATACGAGTGCAATATGGATGGTAGATATAGGTTTTTGTAATCTGAAAATATAAAAACAGCAAGGTAACTAATGATAAAAGTGAGCACAAACGGTATTGCAATGCGTTGAAACAAGGCCTAGGGTTCATACTTTCACTAGTGCAAGTTCTCTCAACAATAATAACATAATTGGATCATATAACTACCCCTCAACATGCAAAAAAGAGTCACTCCAAAGTCACTAATAGCGGAGAACAAACGAAGAGATTATTGTAGGGTACGAAACCACCTCAAAGTTATTCTTTCGGATCGATCTATTCAAGAGTTCGTACTAGAATAACACCTTAAGACACATATCAACCAAAACCCTAATGTCACCTAGATACTCCAATGTCACCTCAAGTATCCGTGGGTATGATTATACGATATGCATCACACAATCTCAGATTCATCTATTCAACCAACACAAAGAACTTCAAAGAGTGCCCCAAAGTTTCTACCGGGAGAGTCAAGACGAAAACGTGTGCCAACCCCTATGCATAAGTTCACAATGTTACGGAACCCGCAAGTTGATCACCAAAACATACATCAAGTAGATCACGTGAATATCCCATTGTCACCACAGATAAGCACATGCAAGACATACATCAAGTGTTCTCAAATCCTTAAAGACTCAATCCGATAAGATAACTTCAAAGGGAAAACTCAATCCATTACAAGAGAGTAGAGGGGGAGAAACATCATAAGATCCAACTATAATAGCAAAGCTCGCGATACATCAAGATCGTGCCAACTCAAGAACACGAGAGAGAGAGAGAGATCAAACACATAGCTACTGGTACATACCCTCAGCCCCGAGGGTGAACTACACCCTCCTCGTCATGGAGAGCGCCGGGATGAAGAAGATGGCCATCGGTGATGGATCCCCCCTCCGGCAGGGTGCCGGAATAGGGTCCCGATTGGTTTTTGGTGGATACAAAGGCTTGCGGCGGCGGAACTCCCGATCTAGGTTATGTTCTGGGGGTTTCTGTATATATATAAGAGGTTTTGGCATCGGGAACAAGTCAGGGGGGTCTGCGGGCTGTCCACGAGGTAGGGGGGCGCGCCTCCCACCCTCGTGGGCAGCCCAGGACTCTTCTGGCCCAACTCTTTTACTCCATGGCATTCTTCTGGTCCAAAAAAAAGCTCCGTCAAGTTTCAGGTCAATTAGACGCCGTTTGGTTTTCCTTTTCTGCGATACTCAAAAACAAGGAAAAAACAGAAACTGGGCTCTAGATTAATAGGTTAGTCCCAAAAATCATATGAAATATCATATAAATGCATATAAAACATCCTAGATGGATAATATAATAGCATGAATACTTCATAAATTATAGATACATTGGAGACGTATCAGCATCCCCAAGCTTAATTCCTGCTCGTCCTCGAGTAGGTAAATGATAAAAGAAATACTTTATGAAGTGTGAATGCTAGCAAGTGCATAAGTTTGATCAATGATAGTTCCAATCACTTTTTCTAGCATCATTATATATCATAACAGTGGCTCATATCATAAAGCTTCTCATGATCAAGTAACAAGCTATTCACATGTTAAAGTATAGATCATAAACTTTCTTGAAAACTAACAAACAGTTCTCAGTCATCAAACAATTGCAGTTCATCTTATTTTCAGGAAGGGTCTATGTAAGAGCTTTGATTTAGCAAATCCCACATCCTCAACTATCATATAGTCTTCCATGATTTCTACCACTCAAAGCATATTTTTAGTACAAATAGCATCCATCAAACACAGAGAAAGATAGGGGCTTAATGTTTCACCTCCCAACTTATTTATCATATAGATAATTGTCAACAATAATAATTCATGATCAAATATATTTGAATGGCCATATATGCTTAGATCTTTCTCCACCACATGATGCTTGCCAACTAAAAAGTAGGTTGGAATGAGAAGGAATACTACTGACTCTTGCATAAAAGTAAAAGATAGGCCCTTCGCAGAGGGAAGCAGGGATTTGCAGAGGTGCCAGAGCTCGAAGCTAAAACAGAGATGAAAATAATTTTGAGAGGTATGCTTTCATTGTCAACATAACGACCAAGAGTTCCCAATATCTTCCATACTAGATACATTATAGGCGGTTCCCAAACAGAAAGGTAAAGATTTTACTCCCCCTCCACCAACAATCACACTCCACGGCTTGTCCGAAACAACGGGTGCCGTCCAACTTTCAACAATCCTGGGGGAGTTTGTTTAAATTATTTGCGAATTTGTTTTTGATCTTTTGATCATAGGACTGGGCATCCCAGTTACCAGCCATTTTCTCGTGAATGATGAGCGGAGTCCACTCATCGTGAGAATAACCCACCTAGCATGGAAGATACTGACAGCCCTAGTCGCTACATGAGCGATTCGGGCATACAAAACAGATTATTATTTGAAGGTTTAGAGTTTGGCACATGCAAATTTACTTGGAACGGCAGGTAAATACCGCATATAGGTAGATATGGTGGACACTCATGGAATAAACTTGGTTCAAGGAATTTGGATGCACAAGCAGTATTCCCGCTTAGTACAGATATTTTGGCTAGCAAAGGATTCTAAATAGCAAGCACCACATGTTAGAGGATCCATAACAATATAACTTCTATACAAATATACCCAAGCATAACTCATTATGTTGTCTTCCTTGTCCAACTTCAACTAATTTGCTCAGGTTTGAAAATAATTAATGGGGCTCACAATCATAGAAGATGTCCAAGATAGTATATTTATATGTGAAATCTCTCTTCCTTCAATATTCTTTCATGAATTGTTCAAGTGACCAATACAATGTTTGCTAACCTTCAAAAAATTTACCACCTCTACTTCTTATATGTGAAGGCATTACTCCCCATGGGATAAGCATATGAAACATATATAATTTCAGATTTATGACATTCAAATCATTCAACCATTTACTCATAGGATATAAGTGAAGCACACGAGTAAATGACAAACTACTCCAAAAAGATATAAGTGAAGATCAATGAGTAGTTAAATAATTATGTAGCTTTGTGAAGACTCTCTCTCATTTAAGAATTTCAGATCTTGGGATATTATTCAAACAGCAAGCAAAACAAAATAAAACGACATTTCAAGGATAGCACTCATCATGTGAAGAAGCAAAACTTAGGCTCAACCGATACTAACCGATAAATGTTGAAGAAGAAAGGTGGGATGCCTACCGGGGCATCCCCAAGCTTAGATGCTTGAGACTTCTTGAAATATTATCTTGGGGTGCCTTGGGCATCCCCAAGCTTGAGCTTTTGTGTCTCCTTAATTCCTCTCATATCACAGTTTCCTAAATCTCGAATGCTTCATCCACACCAAATTCAACAAGAACTCGTGAGATAAGTTAGTATAAACCAATGCAAAAACCTTATCATTTTCTACTGTAAAAAATCACTAAAGTTATTATTCAAAATTGCATACTAAATGCCTCTGCATATTTAATACTCCTATCCTCAAATAGAATCATTAAACAAGCTAACATATGCAAACGATGCAAAGATAAGAACAATCTGCCAAAACAGTACAGTCTGTAAAGAATGCAAGATTCATCATACTTCCCTGACTCCAAACATTATGAAATTCTACCACACTGTAGAAAATTTATCAGAGCCCAATATGCAAAAAGTTTCAACATTTTATCATATTCTAACTTTTCTAGGGATATTTTGCAACAGCGATAAACTTTCTGTTTTGAAACAGCAACATGTATACTTGCAAAATAAGCATGGTAAAGGCTATCCTTGACATTTTTATTGAAAATAGAGATGCAAAACATTATTATACATAACAGCAAGCAAATACTAACAAAATAAAATGACACCCCAAGCAAAACACATATCATGTGGTGAATAAAAATATAGCTCCAAGTAAAGTTATGAACGAAGACGAAAGAGGGGATGCCATCCGGGGCATCCCCAAGCTTAGGCTCTTGGTTGTCCTTGAATATTACCTTGGGGTGCCTTGGGCATCCCCAAGCTTAGGCTCTTTCCACTCCTTATTCCTTAGTCCATCGAATCTTTACCCAAAACTTGAAAACTTCACAACACAAAACTCAACAGAAAACTCGTAAGCTCCGTTAGTATAAGAAAATAAATCACCACTTAGGTACTGTTGTGAACTCATTATAAATTCATATTGGTGTAATATCTACTGTATTCCAACTTCTCTATGGTTCATACCCTCCGATACTAGCCATAGATCCATCAAAATAAGCAAACAACACACGAAAAACAGAATCTGTCAAAAATAGAACAGTTTGTAGTAACCTGTATCAAACGCAAACTTTATGTAACTCAAAAATTCTACCAAAATAGGACGACCTAGAAAATTTGTTTATTGATCTACTAAAATTGGAATCAGTATTTTACCACTTTCTCGTGAGTTTTAACAATTGTTTTCATGAGCAAAAAGTTTCTGTCTTTTTCAGCAAGATCAAATAATTATCATCCAAGAAGATCCTATAGGTCTTACTTGGCACAAACACTAATTAAGACATAAAACCACATCTAACCAGAGGATAGGTCAAATATTTATTTCTAAACAGAACCAAAAAGCAAGAAACAAGAATAAAAAATTGAGTTGCCTCCCAACAAGCGCTAACGTTTAGCGCCCCTAGCTAGGCATGATGATTTCAATGATGCTCACATAAAAGATAAGAACTGAAACATACAGAGAGCATCTTGAAGAATATGACTAGCACATTTAAGTCTAACCCACTTCCTATGCATAGGGATTTTGTGAGAAAACAACTTATGGGAACAATAATCAACTAGCATAGGAAGGCAAAACAAGCATAACTTCAAAACTTTAAGCACATAGAGAAGAAACTTGATATTATTGCAATTCCTACAAGCATATATTCCTCCCTCATAATAATTTTCAGTAGAATCATGAATGAATTCAACAATATAACCATCACATAAAGCATTATTCTCATGATTCACAAGCATGGAATTTTTATTACTCTCCACATAAGCAAATTTCTTCTCATCAATAGTAGTGGAGCAAACTCAACAAAATAACTATCATGTGAAGCATAATCCAATTGAAAATTAAAATCATGATGACAAGTTTCATGGTTATCTTTATTCTTTTATAGCATACGTGTCATCACAATAATCATCATAAATAGGAGGCATGCTTTCATCATAATAAATTTGCTCATCAAAACTCGGGGGACTAAACATATCATCTTCATCAAACATAGCATCCCCAAGCTTGTGGTTTTGCATATCATTAGCATCATGGGTATTCAAAGAATTCATACTAACAACATTGCAATCATGCTCATCATTCACATATTTTATGCCAAGCGTTCTACGTAATTCTTCTTCTAGTACTTGAGCACAATTTTCCTTCCCATCATTTTCACAAAAGACATTAAAAAGATGAAGCATATGAGGCACCCTTAATTCCATTTTTTTGTAGTTTTCTTTTATAAACTAAACTAGTGATAAAACAAGAAACTAGAAGATTCGATTGCAAGATCTAAAGATATACCTTCAAGCACTCACCTCCCCGGCAACGTGTAGCGACCAGACCTCAAATGGTCTGTGCTGCTGTGCACCAGTGTCATCCCTGGATCAGTAATGCTGACACGCACAGTACAAATGGAGGATTTATAATAGAGTAGCAATCACACACTTATTACATCGCATATCTCGAAAGAGATTAAGTATGATAAATATGGCTTAAGGCCATCTAATACGATAACAGCGGAAGACTTGGAAGATAAGTGAGTCCATCAACTCCAGCGGCATCACTGAGTATAAGACCACGACCTAAGGCACCTTACTCGTCATCTGAAAAGTCTGCAACATGAAACGTTGCAGCCCGAAAACGGGTCAGCACATAGAATATGCTGGCAATGTAACACATAGAGAAAAATGAACATAATAATGCTATACTACATGCATATATGGCTGGTGGAAACATTGAGATGGTTGACAGCATCTCAATCCCAATTAAGTGTCATCAATAACCCAACAAAATTAATTAAAAGTAACATGGTGATGAGATTCAAATGATAATCCAGGTACTAGATACTCAAGTTGTCCATAACCGGGGACACGGCTAACCATGATTAGTTTGTACACTCTGCAGAGGTTTGCGCACTTTTCCCCACAAGACTCATTCGCTTCCGCTTGATTTCTCGCACTACATGATGTTTGAGAAACGGATGACCGAGACACAGTCTTTCCGAAGAGGTCCCCTTAACCGATAGATAGGCCGGTACACCTACAATCCCCTACATCTGCTAGCCCATCATGGAAAGGTTTCCCACAACTTACTCAACTATGCTAGAGCCCATAATAGCTTGTGGCTGCACACGGAAGTTTCTAGCATGAATAATCTTATGATCCCTTTGAGCCTGGGTGGCGGTCCTTATACAAACAGACAACACTGGATTCTCCAGGTGCCTCAATCCACCCAGATGTGAGTTTTAGTTGCCACCTTAAGTAAACCATTAAATTAACAATCTCACATCTGTCATGGAAAATTCACTCAAACCCAATCCACGTCTACGAGCATAGCATAGAAATACAAGCAAACGTAGAAGTAACTCCCAAGGGTTTGATAAGAAAACAGGTAATAGGTACTACCTCAACTACTTCCCAATACCCACAATTTAATTAGATCCTAATCATGCAATGTTTGAGGAATAGATCTAATGCAATAAAACTGGGTATGGAAGATATGATCAAAGTGTTACTTGCCTTGCTGATGATCCGCGAAACCTAGCGATTCGAAGTAACAAGCGGCACACTCCGGGTACTCTATCGCAAACAAACAAGCAAACAATAAGTACTCATCTAATGCACAGGTAAAACTCGAATGAAAGATCCAACCAGAAAGTTCAACTTAAGAACTCCGGTTTGCAAAAAGAATCAACTCGAAAGAAGCAACGAAAGTCAAACTGCGAAAGAAAGAAGCTTCGTTTACTAATCTGGATCTAGGTCAAATTTTACAGTAGCAAAAACTTGTTTGAGTAGGTTAAACGGAAAGAGAACTTCGAGACGAAACTCTAGGCGCTTGAATCGCCTGATTCCGATAAACGAGCGAAAAGTTAAACAGAAATGAAGATTCGATCAGAAATCGAATCTGAGAAAATCGCGGAAAAATCCGACGAAAAAGAAAAACGGACGAACGGTTAAAGAACGAACGTTCGTTAACAGAGAAAAACCGACGAACGCGTTCGTTAAAACGAACGGTTCGGTGAACGTTCACAAAATAACAAAACCGAAAAAAAACCGATCTAGGTTTTTTTAAACGAACGGGTTTTTTTTAAAAAACAAAAACCGGCAACCGAACGGCGGCGAGGTACCTCGTCGGGGGCGGGCTCCGGCGGGGCTTGGCCGGCTCCGGCGAGGGGCGGCGAGTGCGGCGGGGTGCGGGAGTGCTCGGGGGGGCGGCGAGGG
>NC_057802.1:153500311-153508419 GCF_018294505.1 Triticum aestivum
AAGAGGGGGGGCGGCGGTATAAATAGGAGGGGGGGGCGATGGCTTGGAGGAGGGGGCGGCCGGGGAGGCGTGCGGGTGCCGGACTCGGCGAGCGGCGGCGGCGCTCCCGTGCGCGGAGAGGAGACGGGGTGCGGGCGGCTGGGCCTCGGCTGGGCTTCGGCCCGGCGGGCGCGCGCAGTTTTTTTTTAAATACGTTCCGCGGAAAAATATTCGTAGAAAAATAAATAAAAGTCCAAAAAAGATAAAATAAATTTTCCCCGTCTAGTTAGAAAATCTAGAATAGGGTGAACATTTTTTTGACACAAAAATAAGTTTTTGAAAACATGCAATATTTTTAATGCAATGAAAATTGCAAATAAAATCCAAATAAATTCCAATAAATGATTTTAACATTTTTCCTCCAGTATTTCAATTGTTTTGGAGAAGTCATATTTTCTCCTCTCATTTATTTTGTTTAATGAAATATTTTTCCGGAGAGAAAAATAATTAAAACCAAAATCCTCGTCTTATTATTTGATGAAAAAAAAATCAAATATGAAATTCGAGAAAATCCCCAACTCTCTCCGAGGGTCCTTGAGTTGCTTAGGATTTATCGAGGATTTGTCAAAATGCAATAAAACATGATATGCAAAGATGATCTATGTATAACATACCAAATTGAAAATTTGGGATGTTACAAACCTACCCCCCTTAAGATGAATCTCGCCCTCGAGATTCGGGTTGGCTAGAAAACAGGTGGGAGTGGTCCTTCCGTAGATCTTCCTCTCGCTCCCAAGTGGCTTCATCTTCCGAGTGGTGACTCCACTGGACTTTGCAAAACTTGATAACCTTACTGCGGGTAACTCGGCTGGCATACTCAAGAATCTTAACTGGTTTCTCCTCATAGGTCAAATCACTTTCCAGCTGAATCGCTTCAGTGGCACAGTATCTCTCAGTGGTATCTCAGCCATCTCTGCGTGGCACTTCTTCAACTGGGAAACGTGAAATACATCATGAACTCCAGACAATCCTTCGGGCAATTCCAGCTTGTAGGCAACCTCTCCCATACGTTCCACAACTCTGTATGGTCCGATAAAACGGGGTGCTAACTTTCCCTTAACTCCAAAGCGCTTCACTCCTCGAAGTGGTGATACTCGAAGATACACTCTGTCTCCGACTTCGTGGACTGTCTCCTTTCGTTTAGAATCAGCATAACTCTTCTGCCTGGATTGGGCTACCTTGAGCCTATCGCGAATCAACCTCACTTTCTGTTCAGACTCCTTAATCAAATCTGGTCCAAACAACTGACGGTCTCCAACTTCGTCCCATAACAACAGTGTTCTACACCTCCTTCCGTACAAGGCTTCGAAAGGGGCCATCTTCAAACTGGTCTGATAACTATTGTTATAAGAAAACTCCGCATATGGCAAATTGTCGTCCCAACTAGATCCATAATCTAGTGCACAAGCTCTCAACATGTCCTCCAAAATCTGGTTGACTCTCTCGGTCTGTCCATCTGTCTGCGGGTGAAAAGCTGTACTAAACTCTAGCCTGGTTCCCAATGTTTCGTGTAACTACTTCCAAAACTTCAAGGTAAATTGGGTTCCTCTGTCTGATACAATGGTCCTTGGAACTCCATGCAAACATACGATCCTGGTCATGTATATCTTTGCCAACTTAGCACTGGTGTAAGTGGTCTTCACTGGAATGAAATGAGCCACTTTCGTCAAACGGTCGACTACAACCCATATTGAGTCATAGCCTGAACGGGTCCTGGGTAATCCTGTGATAAAATCCATGCCTATTTTATCCCACTTCCATTCGGGTATCGGCAATGGTTGTAGCAATCCTGCTGGCTTCTGATGCTCTGCCTTCACTCTCTGACACACATCACAAACTGCTACATACTCTGCAATATCCTTCTTCATTCCGGTCCACCAGAAAGTATTCTTCAGATCCAAATACATCTTGGTATTCCCTGGGTGAATCGAGTACGGTGAATCATGGGCTTCTTGCAAAATCAACTTCCTGATCTCCGGATCATTTGGCACATATACGCGGTCCTCAAACCATAAGGTATCGTGCTCATCCTCATGAAATCCCTTGGCTTTTCCTTTGCTCATCTTCTCCTTTATCTCTTCAATCTCCTTGTCTGTCTTCTGAGCTTCTCTGATCCTTTCCATCAAGGTAGACTGAATCTCCAATGTCGCTAAATAGCCTCTTGGGACTATCTCCAAACATAGCTCGCGAAGGTCCTCGGCTAACTCCTGAGGTAACTCTCCTGTCATGAGTGTTTTGACATGACTCTTGCGGCTCAACGCGTCTGCTACTACGTTAGCCTTTCCTGGGTGATAATGCAATCTCATATCATAGTCCTTAATGAGCTCCAACCATCTCCTCTGTCTGAGATTTAACTCCTTCTGCGTGAAAATATACTTCAAACTCTTGTGATCTGTATACACCTCACAATGGTTTCCGATGAGAAAATGTCTCCACGTCTTCAACGCATGCACCACGGCTGCTAACTCCAAATCATGCGTAGCATAATTCTTCTCATGGGGTTTAAGTTGTCGTGAAGCATATGACACAACTCTTCCTTCCTGCATAAGCACTGCTCCAAGTCCTCGACGAGAAGCGTCGCAATAAACTTCATAGTCCTTGCGTTGATCTGGCAGAATCAACACTGGTGATGTAACCAATCGTTTCTTCAACTCTTGGAAACTAGTTTCACATTCCTCAGTCCAATTGAATTTGGTGTCCTTCTTCAATAGCTCAGTCATGGGCTTAGCAATCTTCGAGAAATTCTCGATGAATCTCCGGTAGTATCCTGCAAGTCCAAGAAAACTCCGGATTTCACCAACTGTCGTGGGTGATTCCCAAATTGTCATTGTGTCAACCTTGGCAGGGTCTACTGCTATTCCTTCTCCAGAAATAACATGTCCAAGGAATCCAACTTCCTTCAGCCAAAATTCACATTTGCTGAACTTGGCGTATAACTGATGTTCTCTGAGCTTCTCAAGTACCAATCGTAAATGCTCCTCATGCTCTTCCTCATCCTTGGAAAAGATTAAAATATCATCAATGAACACCACGACGAACTTATCCAAAAACTCCATAAACACTTTGTTCATCAGGTTCATGAAATAGGCAGGTGCGTTAGTCAAACCAAATGACATAACGGTATACTCATACAATCCATATCTGGTGGTAAATGCCGTCTTAGGTATATCCTGCTCTCGAATCTTTAGCTGATGGTATCCTGATCGTAGATCGATCTTGGAAAATACTTTAGCTCGATCATCGGCAATGGGTACTTGTTTTTGATGGTCACTTCATTCAATCCGCGGTAATCAACAACCATCCTCAGCGATCCATCTTTCTTTTCCACTAAAAGTACTGGTGATCCCCAAGGTGACGAACTTGGGCGAATATAGCCTTTATCCAGTAACTCCTTGATCTGCTTCTTAATTTCCTCCAAATCTTTTGCGGGCATCCTGTACGGTCTCTTAGATATTGGCCCTGTGCCTGGCAAAAGTTCAATCAAGAACTCGATGTCTCTATCTGGTGGCATGCCTGGCAACTCTTCTGGAAATACATCCGGGTAATCCTTCACCACTGGTACTTCCTCCTGTACAACTCCTGATAAGGAATTCACTCGAGTCCTTATCGGCATATGCCGGGATACATACTTGATCCTCTTTCCTTCCGGGGTGGTAAGCAAAATCGTCTTGCTGGCACAATCGATGTTTCCTCCATACAACAATAGCCAATCCATTCCCAAAATCACATCCAAACCTTGCGACTCCAAAACTATTAGGTCTGAGGGGAAAACATGCCTTCCAATGGCCAATGGTATCTGAAAACTTCCTTGGCTTGCCATATACTCTGCTCCTGGCGAGGTTACTAACATAGGGGTTTTGAGAACTTGGGTGGACATCTTAAACTTATTCGCAAATCCCCTTGATATGTATGAATGCGATGCACCAGTATTGAAAAGAACGGTTGCAGTAAATGACTTAACCAAAAACTTACCTATTACTGCATCAGGCTGAGCTTCAACCTCCTCCACGCTCACGTGGTTCACATGTCCCTTGTTGAACGGGTTCGGCTTCTTCCCAGAGCTTCCATTGCCATTTCCATTTTGGGCTTCAGGACAATCAGTTGCATAGTGTCTAGTCTTCTGGCACTTGAAACAAGTAACGTGACTTAGATCCCTCTTGGCTGGGGTAGATGGGTTGGTGCGGTTCTGTCCGTTGGGTCCTCCATTCCCATTACCATTCTTGGAGCCATTATGGTTGTGCGAACTACCTCCTCCATGGGTATGCTGAAACTGTCCTCCCGGCTTCGGGGTAAATCGTGGCTTCTGCTGAGCTCCAAAATTGTACTTCCCTTGTCCATACTCCCTCTTACGGTTTTCAATCTGCTGTTGCTTTCCTTCAATCATGAGAGCTCTATCTACCAGCTCCTGGTAGTTGTTGAAGGTTGCTACCATCAACTGCATACTCAGTTCATCATTCAGCCCTTCCAAAAATTTCTCCTGCTTGGCTGCATCTATAGCAACGTCATCTGGTGCATAACGTGCTAACTTACTGAAATCCTCCACATACTGGCCTACGGTGCGTCCTCCTTGGCGTAGGTTGTGAAACTCGCGCTTCTTCATAGCCATAGCTCCTGCTGAAACATGAGCTGTACGGAAAGCTTGCTGAAACTGGTCCCATGTGACAGTGTCAATAGGGTGCGTGGCTATATAATTCTCCCTCCATGATGCTGCGGGTCCATCAAGCTGATGTGCGGCAAAACGCACTCTTTCTGCATCTGTGCATCCTGCAGTGGTCAACTCCCTTCCAACTTTGCGGAGCCAATCATCTGCAACAATCGGCTCGGTGCTACTGGAAAACACCGGCGGGTTTAGCCTTAAGAAACGGGCTAAGTGACCAACAGGTGGTGGTGGCGGTGGGTTGTTGTTGTTGTTGTTGTTGTTGCCTTGGTTCTGCACTAACACTTGCATCAGGGCATTCTGTTGCTGAATCAACTGGGTGATCTCTGGTGGGAAAACAAATCCGTTGTCGCGTCTCAGAGGCATCTGATGGGTTTAGAAAAGATGAGAGTTAAGAATAGAATGAGGTCTAGAGAGAAAACACTACCCATATGCTCATGAGACAAATACAATCAATATCACTCAATCAATTCAAACAAGGCATAACAATCGATCTAACTAGCGTTACAAAGTGCTTGGACTATACTATTAAATGGGGGAAACTACTATTGATATGGTGGTCTACTAGAAATTCTGATCCGTTGAAGACTCCATGATGTCTGCTCCAGCTTCATCAACAAAGTCATCTTCACTTGGTTCCGAGTCGGTGTCGTCGATGATGATGTAGTTATCCGGGCAAGTGCAGTCGTCAACTTCTGCTTTTGGCACTGGATTTCCCATGAATACTCCAATCTTCTTCTCCAGGTCGCCATTCTTCCCTACTAGTGCGATGATTTCCTCCATATAGTCCTCGCGTGTAGCCTTGAGTTCTTCTTGGAGCTCCTTGATCTTGGTTAATGCCTTCTTCAGTTCTTCCTTGTCCGTGCACATCTGGTTCTCCTGGCGACGAATATGTTGGTTTTGCTCCTGGATGAAAGCTGCAATGGATCCATCCTTCTTGGTTCTGATCATCTCCCATTGCGCGTCTCGGCGTCCACAAATCTGATAAATTGTATCCTTAAGCTCCTGGTGGTAGACTTCTCCAATGCGTCCCATGGCGATGTGAGCGGCCATGCTCTTCCCTAAACTCCAGGTTGGTGCTTCGAAAACCAATCTTATGGGTTCAGTAACTGGCACAAACGTCCTTCCTGGAATGTGAACTTGAATCTTCCAGCTCTCCTCTTCGGGTAATGTGGCGTTGTGGGTTCCGGTGATGCTTGGTATTCCTATGTTCAAGTACTTGGTGACTTCCTTCAAGTGTCGACCAAAAGGCGTGTCTTCATCTGGTTGCATGAACTTGCTCCTTGCATCCGCCATTCCTAAAAGAGTAGAAAGTGGAGAGGGGTCAGAAATGAGAAGAGAGAAGCTTTCTAGGGCTTAAGCTTAGCGGTCGTGTCCTACAGTCAACGTGTGCTCTGATACCACCTTTTGTAGCGACCAGACCTCAAATGGTCTGTGCTGCTGTGCACCAGTGTCATCCCTGGATCAGTAATGCTGACACACACAGTACAAATGGAGGATTTATAACAGAGTAGCAATCACACACTTATTACATCGAATATCTCCAAAGAGATTAAGTATGATAAATATGGCTTAAGGCCATCTAATACGATAACAGCGGAAGACTTGGAAGATAAGTGAGTCCATCAACTCCAGCGGCATCACTGAGTATAAGACCACGACCTAAGGCACCTTACTCGTCGTCTGAAAAGTCTGCAACATGAAACGTTGTAGCCCGAAAACGGGTCAACACATAGAATATGCTGGCAAAGTAGCACATAGAGAATAATGAACAATAATAATGCTATACTACATGCATATATGGCTGGTGGAAAGCTCTATGGTTAAGTTTTATGCGAAAAGCCAATTTTTCCCTACTTCAAAGGAAATAATTTTATTTAACTATCATGGTGGTTGTGAAACATTGAGATGGTTGACAGCATCTCAATCCCAATTAAGTGTCATCAATAATCCAACAAAATTAATTAAAAGTAACATGGTGATGAGATTCAAATGATAATCCAGGTACTAGATACTCAAGTTGTCCATAACCGGGGACACGGCTAACCATGATTAGTTTGTACACTCTGCAGAGGTTTGCGCACTTTTCCCCACAAGACTCGTTCGCTTCCGCTTGATTTCTCGCACTACATGATGTTTGAGAAACGGATGACCGAGACACAGTCTTTCCGAAGAGGTCCCCTTAACCGATAGATAGGCCGGTACACCTACAATCCCCTACATCTGCTAGCCCATCATGGAAAGTTTCCCACAACTTACTCAACTATGCTAGAGCCCATAATAGCTTGTGGCTGCACACGGAAGTTTCTAGCATGAATAATCTTATGATCCCTTTGAGCCTGGGTGGCGGTCCTTATACAAACAGACAACACTGGATTCTCCAGGTGCCTCAGTCCACCCAGATGTGAGTTTTAGTTGCCACCTTAAGTAAACCATTAAATTAACAATCTCACATCTGTCATGGAAAATTCACTCAAACCCAATCCACGTCTACGAGCATAGCATAGCAATACAAGCAAACTTAGAAGTAACTCCCAAGGGTTTGATAAGAAAACAGGTAATAGGTACTACCTCAACTACTTCCCAATACCCACAATTTAATTAGATCCTAATCATGCAATGTTTGAGGAATAGATCTAATGCAATAAAACTGGGTATGGAAGATATGATCAAAGTGTTACTTGCCTTGCTGATGATCCGCGAAACCTAGCGATTCGAAGTAACAAGCGGCACACTCCGGGTACTCTATCGCAAACAAACAAGCAAAAATAAGTACTCATCTAATGCACAGGTAAAACTCGAATGAAAGATCCAACCAGAAAGTTCAACTTAAGAACTCCGGTTTGCAAAAAGAATCAACTCGAAAGAAGCAACGAAAGTCAAACTGCGAAAGAAAGAAGCTTCATTTACTAATCTGGATCTAGGTCAAATTTTACAGTAGCAAAAACTTGTTTGAGTAGGTTAAACGGAAAGAGAATTTCGAGACGAAACTCTAGGCGCTTGAATCGCCTGATTCCGATAAACGAGCGAAAAGTTAAACAGAAACGAAGATTCGATCAGAAATCGAATCTGAGAAAATCGCGGAAAAATCCGACGAAAAAGAAAAACGGACGAACGGTTAAAGAACGGACGTTCGTTAACAGAGAAAAACCGACGAACGCGTTCATTAAAACGAACGGTTCGGTGAACGTTCACAAAATAATAAAACCGAAAAAAAACCGATCTAGGGTTTTTTTAAAACGAACGGGGTTTTTTTTAAAACAAAAACCGGCAACTGAACGGCGGCGAGGTACCTCGTCGGTGGCGGGCTCCGGCGGGGTTTGGCCGGCTCCGGCGAGGGGCGGCGAGGGCGGCGGGGTGCGGGAGTGCTCGGGGGGGCGGCGATGGGCGGCAAACGGCGGCGGCGGCGATG
>NC_057802.1:153509162-153519079 GCF_018294505.1 Triticum aestivum
GCGGCGGTATAAATAGGAGGGGGGCGGCGGCGATGGCTTGGAGGAGGGGGCGGCCGGGGAGGCGTGCGGGTGCCAGACTCGGCGAGCGGCGGCGGCGCTCCCGTGCGCGGAGAGGAGACGGGGTGCAGGCGGCTGGGCCTCGGCTGGGCTTCGGCCCGGCGGGCGCGCGCAGTTTTTTTTTAAATACGTTCCGCGGAAAAATATTCGTAGAAAAATAAATAAAAGTCCAAAAAAGATAAAATAAATTTTCTCCGTCTAGTTAGAAAATCTAGAATAGGGTGAACATTTTTTTGACACAAAAATAATTTTTTGAAAACATGCAATATTTTTAATGCAATGAAAATTGCAAATAAAATCCAAATAAATTCCAATAAATGATTTTAACATTTTTCCTCCAGTATTTCAATTGTTTTGGAGAAGTCATATTTTCTCCTCTCATTTATTTTGTTTAATGAAATATTTTTCCGGAGAGAAAAATAATTAAAACCAAAATCCTCGTCTTATTATTTGATGAAAAAAAATGAAATATGAAAATTCGAGAAAATCCCCAACTCTCTCCGAGGGTCCTTGAGTTGCTTAGGATTTATCGAGGATTTGTCAAAATGCAATAAAACATGATATGCAAAGATGATCTATGTATAACATACCAAATTAAAAATTTGGGATGTTACACAACGGCGCCAGAAAAGAGCTTGATGTCTACTACGCAACCTAGACGTTGTTGGGCCTCCAAGTGCAGAGGTTTGTAGGACAGTAGCAAATTTCCCTCAAGTGGATGGCCAAAGGTTTATCAATCCGTGGGAGGCATAGGATGAAGATGGTCTCTCTCAAGCAACCCTGCAACCAAATAACAAAGAGTCTCTTGTGTCCCTGACACACCCAATACAATGGTAAATTGTATAGGTGCACTAGTTCGGCGAAGAGATGGTGATACGAGTGCAACATGAATGGTAGATATAGGTTTTTGTAATCTGAAAATATAAAAACAGCAAGGTAACTAATGATAAAAGTGAGCACAAACGGTATTGCAATGCGTTGAAACAAGGCCTAGGGTTCATACTTTCACTAGTGCAAGTTCTCTCAACAATAATAACATAATTGGATCATATAACTATCCCTCAACATGCAAAAAAGAGTCACTCCAAAGTCACTAATAGCGGAGAACAAACGAAGAGATTATTGTAGGGTACGAAACCACCTCAAAGTTATTCTTTCGGATCGATCTATTCAAGAGTTCGTACTAGAATAACACCTTAAGACACATATCAACCAAAATCCTAATGTCACCTAGATACTCCAATGTCACCTCAAGTATCAGTGGGTATGATTATACGATATGCATCACACAATCTCACATTCATCTATTCAAACCAACACAAAGTACTTTAAAGAGTGCCCCAAAGTTTCTACCGGAGAGTCAAGACGAAAACATGTGCCAACCCCTATGCATAAGTTCACAATGTTACGGAACCCGCAAGTTGATCACCAAAACATACATCAATTAGATCACGTGAATATCCCATTGTCACCACAGATAACACATGCAAGACATACATCAAGTGTTCTCAAATCCTTAAAGACTCAATCCGATAAGATAACTTCAAAGGGAAAACTCAATCCATTACAAGAGAGTAGAGGGGGAGAAACATCATAAGATCCAACTATAATAGCAAAGCTCGCGATAGATCAAGATCGTACCACCTCAAGAACACGAGAGAGAGAGAGAGATCAAACACATAGCTACTGGTACATACCCTCAGCCCCGAGGGTGAACTACTCCCTCCTCGTCATGGAGAGCGCCGGGATGATGAAGATGGCCATCGGTGATGGATCCCCCCTCCGGCAGGGTGCCGGAATAGGGTCCCGATTGGTTTTTGGTGGATACAGAGGCTTGCGGCGGCGGAACTCCCGATCTAGGTTATGTTCTGGGGGTTTCTGTATATATATAAGAGGTTTTGGCGTCGGGAACAAGTCAGGGGAGTCTGCGGGCTGTCCACGAGGTAGGGGGCACGCCTCCCACCCTCGTGCGCAGCCCGAGACTCTTCTGGCCCAACTCTTTTACTCCATGGCCTTCTTCTGGTCCAAAAATATGCTCCGTCAAGTTTCAGGTCAATTGGACGCCGTTTGGTTTTCCTTTTCTGCATACTCAAAAACAAGGAAAAAACAGAAACTGGGCTCTAGGTTAATAGGTTAGTCCCAAAAATCATATGAAATAGCATATAAATGCATATAAAACATCCTAGATGGATAATATAATAGCATGAATACTTCATAAATTATGATACATTGGAGACGTATCAGCATCCCCAAGCTTAATTCCTGCTCGTCCTCGAGTAGGTAAATGATAAAAGAAATAATTTATGAAGTGTGAATGCTAGCAAGTGCATAAGTTTGATCAATGATAGTTCCAATCACTTTTTCTAGCATCATTATATATCATAACAGTGGCTCATATCATAAAGCTTCTCATGATCAAGTAACAAGCTATTCACATGTTAAAGTATAGATCGTAAACTTTCTTGAAAACTAACAAACAGTTCTCAGTCATCAAAAATTGCAATTCATCCTATTTTCAGGAAGGGTCTATGTAAGAGCTTTGATTTAGCAAATCCCACATACTCAACTATAATATAGTCTTCCATGATTTCTACCACTCAAAGCATATTTTTAGAACAAATAGCATCCATCGAACACAGAGAAAGATAGGGGCTTAATGTTTCACCTCCCAACTTATTTATCATATAGATAATTGTCAACAATAATAATTCATGATCAAATATATTTGAATGGCCATATATGCTTAGATATTTCTCCACCACATGATGCTTGCCAACTAAAAAGTAGGTTGGAATGAGAAGGAATACTACTGACTCTTGCATAAAAGTAAAAGATAGGCCCTTCGCAGAGGGAAGCAGGGATTTGCAGAGGTGCCAGAGCTCGAAGCTTTAAAACAAAGATGAAAATAATTTTGAGAGGTATGCTTTCATTGTCAACATAACGACCAAGAGTTCCCAATATCTTCCATACTATATACATTATAGGCGGTTCCCAAACAGAAAGGTAAAGATTTTACTCCCCTCCACCAACAAACACACTCCACAGCTTGTCCGAAACAACGTGTGCCGTCCAACTTTCAACAATCCTGAGGGAGTTTGTTTAAATTATTTGCGGATTCGTTTTTGATCTTTTGATCATAGGACTGGGCATCCCAGTTACCAGCCATTTTCTCGTGAATGATGAGCGGAGTCCACTCATCGTGAGAATAACCCACGTAGCATGGAAGATACTGACAGCCCTTAGTCGCTACATGAGCGATTCGGGCATACAAAACAGATTATTATTTGAAGGTTTAGAGTTTGGCACATGCAAATTTACTTGGAACGGCATGTAAATACCGCATATAGGTAGATATGGTGGACACTCATGGAATAAACTTGGTTCAAGGAATTTGGGTGCACAAGCAGTATTCCCGCTTAGTACAGATATTTTGGCTAGCAAAGGATTCTAAATAGCAAGCACCACATGTTAGACGATCCATAACAATATAACTTCTATACAAATATACCCAAGCATAACTCATTATGTTGTCTTCCTTGTCCAACTTCAACTAATTTGATCAGGTTTGAAAATAATTAATGGGGCTCACAATCATAGAAGATGTCCAAGATAGTATATTTATATGTGGAATCTCTCTTCCTTCAATATTCTTTCATGAATTGTTCAAGTGACCAATACAATGTTTGCTAACCTTCAAAAAATTTACCACCTCTACTTCTTATATGTGAAGGCATTACTCCCCATGGGATAAGCATATGAAACATATATAATTTCAGATTTATGATATTCAAATCATTCAACTATTTACTCATAGGATATAAGTGAAGCACACGAGTAAATGACAAACTACTCCAAAAAGATATAAGTGAAGATCAATGAATAGTTAAATAATTATGTAGCTTTGTGAAGACTCTCTCTCATTTAAGAATTTCAGATCTTGGGATATTATTCAAACAGCAACAAAAACAAAATAAAACGACATTTCAAGGATAGCACTCATCATGTGAAGAAGCAAGAACTTAGGCTCAACCGATACTAACCGATAATTGTTGAAGAAGAAAGGTAAGATGCCTACCGGGGCATCCCCAAGCTTAGATGCTTGAGACTTCTTGAAATATTATCTTGGGGTGCCTTGGGCATCCCCAAGATTGAGCTTTTGTGTCTCCTTAATTCCTCTCATATCACGGTTTCCTAAATCTTGAATGCTTCATCCACACCAAACTCAACAAGAACTCGTGAGATAAGTTAGTATAAACCAATGCAAAAACCTTATCATTTTCTACGGTAAAAAATCACTAAAATTATTATTCAAAATTGCATACTAAATGCCTCTGCATATTTAATACTCCTATCCTCAAATAGAATCATTAAACAAGCTAACATATGCAAACAATGCAAAGATAACAGCAATCTGCCAAAAGAGTACAGTCTGTAAAGAATGCAAGATTCATCATACTTCCCTGACTCCAAACATTATGAAATTCTACCACACTGTAGAAAATTTATCAGAGCCCAATATGCAAAAAGTTTCAACATTTTATCATGTTCTAACTTTTCTAGGGATATTTTGCAACAGCGATAAACTTTCTGTTTTGAAACAGCAACATGTATACTTGCAAAATAAGCATGGTAAAGGCTATCCTTGACATATTTATTGAAAATAGAGATGCAAAACATAATTATACATAACATCAAGCAAATACTAACAAAATAAAATGACACTCCAAGCAAAACACATATCATGTGGTGAATAAAAATATAGCTCCAAGTAAAGTTATGAACGAAGACGAAAGAGGGGATGCCATCCGGGGCATCCCCAAGCTTAGGCTCTTGGTTGTCCTTGAATATTACCTTGGGGTGCCTTGGGCATCCCCAAGCTTAGGCTCTTCCACTCCTTATTCCATAGTCCATCAAATCTTTACCCAAAACTTGAAAACTTCACAACACAAAACTCAAGAGAAAACTCGTAAGCTCCGTTAGTATAAGAAAATAAATCACCACTTAGGTACTGTTGTGAACTCATTATAAATTCATATTGGTGTAATATCTACTGTATTCCAACTTCTCTATGGTTCATACCCTCGGATACTAGCCATAGATTCATCAAAATAAGCAAACAACACACGAAAAACAGAATCTGTCAAAAATAGAACAGTTTGTAGTAACCTGTATCAAACGCAAACTTTATGTAACTCAAAAATTCTACCAAAATAGGACGACCTAGATAATTTGTTTATTGATCTACTGAAATTGGAATCAGTATTTTACCACTTTCTGGTGATTTTTAACAATTGTTTTCATGAGCAGAAAGTTTCTGTCTTTTTCAGCAAGATCAAATAATTATCATCCAAGAAGATCCTATAGGTCTTACTTGGCACAAACACTAATTAAAACATAAAACCACATCTAACCAGAGGATAGATCAAATATTTATTTCTAAACGGAACCAAAAAGCAAGAAACAAAAATAAAAAATTGAGTTGCCTCCCAACAAGCGCTAACGTTTAACGCCCCTAGCTAGGCATGATGATTTCAATGATGCTCACATAAAAGATAAGAACTGAAACATAAAGAGAGCATCTTGAAGAATATGACTAGCACGTTTAAGCCTAACCCACTTCCTATGCATAGGTATTTTGTGAGCAAACAACTTATGGGAACAATAATCAACTAGCATAGGAAGGCAAAACAAGCATAACTTCAAAACTTTAAGCACATAGAGAGGAAACTTGATATTATTGCAATTCCTACAAGCATATATTCCTCCCTCATAATAATTTTCAGTAGAATCATGAATGAATTCAACAATATAACCATCACATAAAGCATTATTCTCATGATTCACAAGCATGGAATTTTTATTACTCTCCACATAAGCAAATTTCTTCTCATCAATAGTAGTGGAGCAAACTCAACAAAATAACTATCATGTGAAGCATAATCCAATTGAAAATTAAAATCATGATGACAAGTTTCATGGTTATCTTTATTCTTTTATAGCATACGTGTCATCACAATAATCATCATAAATAGGAGGCATGCTTTCATCATAATAAATTTGCTCATCAAAACTCGGGGGACTAAACATATCATCTTCATCAAACATAGCATCCCCAAGCTTGTGGTTTTGCATATCATTAGCATCATGGGTATTCAAAGAATTCATACTAACAACATTGCAATCATGCTCATCATTCACATATTTTATGCCAAGCATTCTACGTAATTCTTCTTCTAGTACTTGAGCACAATTTTCCTTCCCATCATTTTCACAAAAGACATTAAAAAGATGAAGCATATGAGGCACCCTTAATTCCATTTTTTTGTAGTTTTATTTTATAAACTAAACTAGTGATAAAACAAGAAACTAGAAGATTCGATTGAAAGATCTAAAGATATACCTTCAAGCACTCACCTCCCCGGCAACGGCGCCAGAAAAGAGCTTGATGTCTACTACGCAACCTAGACGTTGTTGGGCCTCCAAGTGCAGAGGTTTGTAGGACAGTAGCAAATTTCCCTCAAGTGGATGACCAAAGGTTTATCAATCCGTGGAGGCGTAGGATGAAGATGGTCTCTCTCAAGCAACCCTGCAACCAAATAACAAAGAGTCTCTTGTGTCCCCGACACACACAATACAATGGTAAATTGTATAGGTGCACTAGTTCGGCGAAGAGATGGTGATACGAGTGCAATATGGATGGTAGATATAGGTTTTTGTAATCTGAAAATATAAAAACAGCAAGGTAACTAATGATAAAAGTGAGCACAAACGGTATTGCAATGCGTTGAAACAAGGCCTAGGGTTCATACTTTCACTAGTGCAAGTTCTCTCAACAATAATAACATAATTGGATCATATAACTATCCCTCAACATGCAAAAAAGAGTCACTCCAAAGTCACTAATAGCGGAGAACAAACGAAGAGATTATTGTAGGGTACGAAACCACCTCAAAGTTATTCTTTCGGATCGATCTATTCAAGAGTTCGTACTAGAATAACACCTTAAGACACATCTCAACCAAAATCCTAATGTCACCTAGATACTCCAATGTCACCTCAAGTATCTGTGGGTATGATTATACGATATGCATCACACAATCTCATATTCATCTATTCAAACCAACACAAAGTACTTTAAAGAGTGCCCCAAAGTTTCTACCGGAGAGTCAAGACGAAAACGTGTGCCAACCCCTATGCATAAGTTCACAATGTTACGGAACCCGCAAGTTGATCACCAAAACATACATCAATTAGATCACGTTAATATCCCATCGTCACCACAGATAACACATGCAAGACATACATCAAGTGTTCTCAAATCCTTAAAGACTCAATCCGATAAGATAACTTCAAAGGGAAAACTCAATCCATTACAAGAGAGTAGAGGGGGTGAAACATCATAAGATCCAACTATAATAGCAAAGCTCGCGATACATCAAGATCGTACCACCTCAAGAACACGAGAGAGAGAGAGAGAGAGATCAAACACATAGCTACTGGTACATAGCCCTCAGCCCCGAGGGTGAACTACTCCCTCCTCGTCATGGAGAGCGCCGGGATGATGAAGATGGCCATCGGTGATGGACCCCTCCCTCCGGCAGGGTGCCGGAATAGGATCCCGATTGGTTTTTGGTGGATACAGAGGCTTGCGGCGGCGGAACTCCCGATCTAGGTTATGTTCTGGGGGTTTCTGTATATATAAGAGGTTTTGGCGTCGGGAACAAGTCAGGGGGGTCTGCGGGCTGTCCACGAGGTAGGGGGGCGCGCCTCCCACCCTCGTGGGCAGCCCGGGACTCTTCTGGCCCAACTCTTTTACTCCATGGCCTTCTTCTGGTCCAAAAATAAGCTCCGTCAAGTTTCAGGTCAATTGGACGCCGTTTGGTTTTCCTTTTCTGCATACTCAAAAACAAGGAAAAAACAGAAACTGGGCTCTAGGTTAATAGGTTAGTCCCAAAAATCATATGAAATATCATATAAATGCATATAAAACATCCTAGATGGATAATATAATAGCATGAATACTTCATAAATTATAGATACATTGGAGACGTATCAGTATCCCCAAGCTTAATTCCTGCTCGTCCTCGAGTAGGTAAATGATAAAAAAAATAATTTATGAAGTGTGAATGCTAGCAAGTGCATAAGTTTGATCAATGATAGTTCCAATCACTTTTTCTAGCATCATTATATATCATAACAGTGGCTCATATCATAAATCTTCTCATGATCAAGTAACAAGCTATTCACATGTTAAAGTATAGATCATAAACTTTCTTGAAAACTAACAAACAGTTCTCAGTCATCAAACAATTGCAATTCATCTTATTTTCAGGAAGGGTCTATGTAAGAGCTTTGATTTAGCAAATCCCACATACTCAACTATCATATAGTCTTCCATGATTTCTACCACTCAAAGCATATTTTTAGAACAAATAGCATCCATGGAACACAGAGAAAGATAGGGGCTTAATGTTTCACCTCCCAACTTATTTATCATATAGATAATTGTCAACAATAATAATTCATGATCAAATATATTTGAATGACCATATATGCCTAGATCTTTCTCCACCACATGATGCTTGCCAACTAAAAAGTATGTTGGAATGAGAAGGAATACTACTGACTCTTGCATAAAAGTAAAAGATAGGCCCTTCGCAGAGGGAAGCATGGATTTGCAGAGGTGCGAGAGCTCGAAGCTTTAAAACAGAGATGAAAATAGTTTTGAGAGGTATGCTTTCATTGTCAACATAACGACCAAGAGTTCCCAATATCTTCCATACTATATAACTTATAGGCGGTTCCCAAACAGAAAGGTAAAGATTTTACTCCCCCACCACCAACAATCACACTCCACAGCTTGTCTGAAACAACAGGTGCCGTCCAACTCTCAACAATCCTGAGGGAGTTTGTTTAAATTATTTGCGGATTCGTTTTTGATCTTTTGATCATAGGACTGGGCATCCCAGTTACCAGCCATTTTCTCGTGAATGATGAGCGGAGTCCACTCATCGTGAGAATAACCCACCTAGCATGGAAGATACCGACAGCCCTTAGTCGCTACATGAGCGATTCGGGCATACAAAACAGATTATTATTTGAAGGTTTAGAGTTTGGCACATGGAAATTCACTTCGAAGGGCAGGTAAATACCACATATAGGTAGATATGGTGGACACTCATGGAATAAACTTGGTTCAAGGAATTTGGATGCACAAGCAGTATTCCCGCTTAGTACAGATATTTTGGCTAGCAAAGGATTCTAAATAGCAAGCACCACATGTTAGAGGATCCATAACAATATAACTTCTATACAAATATACCCAAGCATAACTCATTATGTTGTCTTCCTTGTCCAACTTCAACTAATTTGCTCAGGTTTGAAAATAATTAATGGGGCTCACAATCATAGAAGATGTCCAAGATAGTATATTTATATGTGGAATCTCTCTTCCTTCAATATTCTTTCATGAATTGTTCAAGTGACCAATACAATGTTTGCTAACCTTCAAAAAATTTACCACCTCTACTTCTTATATGTGAAGGCATTACTCCCCATGGGATAAGCATATGAAACATATATAATTTCAGATTTATGATATTCAAATCATTCAACTATTTACTCATAGGATATAAGTGAAGAACACGAGTAAATGACAAACTACTCCAAAAAGATATAAGTGAAGATCAATGAATAGTTAAATAATTATGTAGCTTTGTGAAGACTCTCTCTCATTTAAGAATTTCAGATCTTGGGATATTATTCAAACAGCAACAAAAACAAAATAAAACGACATTTCAAGGATAGCACTCATCATGTGAAGAAGCAAGAACTTAGGCTCAACCGATACTAACCGATAA
>NC_057802.1:153519273-153531120 GCF_018294505.1 Triticum aestivum
GGGGGGGGGGGTGAATAGGCAACTAACAATTTTTAACTTTTCTTTACCAAATTAAACTTTTGCATCAAAATAGGTTGTCTAGATATGCAACTAAGTGAGCAACCTATATGATGCAATGACAACAGGCATGCAAGCAAATAAGAGATATAACACTAGTAAACTTGCAAAAGTAAAGGAACGAGATAACCAATAGTGGAGCCGGTGAAGACGAGGATGTGTTACCGAAGTTCCTTCCTTTTGAGGGGAAGTACGTCTCCGTTGGAGCGGTGTGGAGGCACAATGCTCCCCAAGAAGCCACTAGGGCCACCGTATTCTCCTCACGCCCTCACACAATGCGAGATGCCGTGATTCCACTATTGGTGCCCTTGAAGGCGGCGACCGAACCTTTACAAACAAGGTTGGGGCAATCTCCACAACTTAATTGGAGGCTCCCAACGACACCACGAAGCTTCACCACAATGGACTATGGCTCCACGGTGACCTCAGCCGTCTAGGGTGCTCAACACCCAAGAGTAACAAGATCCACAAGGGATTAGTGGGGGGATTCAAATATCTCTTGGTGGAAGTGTAGATCGGGGCCTCCTCAACCAATCCCTAGAGAATCAACAAGTTTGATTGGCTAGGGAGAGAGATCGGGCGAAAATGGAGCTTGGAGCAACAATGGAGCTTTTGGGGGAAGTGGTAGGTCAACTTTGGGGAAGAAGACCCCCTTATATAGTGGGGGGAACAAACCAACCGTTACCCCCACTTCTGCCCCGCAGAGAGCGGTACTACCGCTGGGCCAGCGGTACTGCCGCTGGGGCCAGAGCGGTACTACCGCGGTGGCAGGGCGGTACTACCGCATACGAGCGGTACTATGGCCCCCCATAGCCGCGGCAAGTACCGTAAAACCCGACACGAAAAAAGACCCCTCGAATTGAGGCGGTACTAGCACGAGACCGCAGCGGTACTACTGCAGGGGCTACCAGCGGTACTACGGCTCTAGAGCGGTACTACCGCTCCTAGAGCGGTACTACCGCTTGTAGCCATAAGCGGTACTACCGCTGGGACCAGAGAAGGCACACTCAGAAGGGGAATGAGCCCATCATAGAAGAGGAAAGGCTCGGAGGGGGACAAAGGAAGTGTACGTGATGATTCCGCCCTAGCCTTTCCAAAGCGGACCCCCTCTTGATAGTACGGTGATCCCTATGAAACTAGTCCACCAAACTAATTCGAAAGAACTACACCGTCTTCGCTTCAAACTCCGAGGGGAGGGAATCGTCTCGTGCCAAAAGGATGAATCTCTGAAAACACTCAATGCACACGATTAGTCCGCAAAAGCATTGTCATCAATCACCAAAACAACTTAGGGACAAATATGCCCTTACAATCTCCCCCTTTTTGGTGGATTGATGACAATACGGGATTTGCACAAACGAAAAAAGACAAGGACATAAGCAAACCCCAAATCTCTAAAATATAGACGGGCTCCCCCTAGATGTGTGCCATCAAGATAAGTGCTTTGGACTGCACGACACACATACTAGGATCAACACTCCCCCTGTATTTTAGAGACCAACAACCTAATAAGGAGATACAGGAGAGCAGGAAATATAAGCTAATAAGCATGCAACTCATGAGATACCAAATGACTAGAGACATAGATAAAGATATGATAAGGTAGCATAAAAGGTAGTATATGTCTCACACCATATGACTAGGACTAAGGTCTTACAGAACACAAAAACCAAACCAAGCACAAGGTAGCAAACACAACGAAAGTACAAAGACACACTCGCAACACAACGACACAAATACGCAAATCCATAAACTCTCTCCCCCTTTGGCATCGAGACACCAAAAAGGGGCAAAGAGCTAACCTACGGCTCCAGGTGAGAGCATGCTGAGGATCTCGAACATCAGGGCTCTGCGTGATCATCTGCACCGCCGTCCCCGGCCGGAAACTGCTCGGCATCTGAATCGGTCCACGGACAGTGCTGCTGGATCCACTCCTCTTCCTCAGTGTTCTGACCCTCAGAGCCGCTGGTGACTGTCGCACCCATCTGACGCATAAGCTCCTTGTGACGCCCCCTTGCCTTCTTCTCAGCCACATGAGTCATGTACTGACCGTGAGACTCCATGCAGAACAGCTTCTTCATCTTGCGTTTGAGCTTCTTTGCCCAAGAGGGCTCTGCCGCAGAAGGCTCTGTCGCAGAAGGCACATAATCCTCATCGTCATCATCGGCATCAGTCTCGCCCTCGGTCTCCATGGCAGCAGCAGAAGATGGAACTCCAGATCTAGGAAAGCCCCAATTATCCTTCTTCCTCAGACGCTTGATCTCATGGGAAACCAACTCTCCAGTTTCCAGGTGCTCCTCAGGATAGGTACGTCTCCAGGCCTTCTCAATGAGCAACATAATGAACGGACCATAAATCGGGCACTTGCGCTCAGAAATAGCAGCAAGAAGTTCAAACCACATAACACGAGAGATGTCCAAGGACTCGCCAGTGTTTGCGTCCTTCTCACGCTGGCAGAAGAGAAGCATGTCCACGAGATAAGAGTGTACCATGTCCAGATTCCCGATACGAGGGAAGAGATTCTCGCGAAAGATACGGTGAAGGATGTCCAGATAGGTAGACAACTCATAGGTTTCCTTCCTGGTCTCAGGGTGGACCTTCCGAGTACAGTATGACCAGAGAGCTTGCTTGTGAGTGGAGGTAACATTGTGGTGAGGACGAAATCCGACTGGAGTCTCGAGCCCTTGATCTTCCACCTCTAGCAACCCCATGAAGGCCTTCCACTTGACAGCTAGCACCTTCCCATTAGTCATCCAAGTCAGAGTCATGTCTTCATCAGTTCCTAGATGGACAGTGGCAAAGAACTGAGCTAGCAAATCTGCATCAAAGTCCTTGTTGAACTGCATGATCCTGAGAATGTTCAACTGAGAGCACATCTGAAGAGCATCACCAAAGTACTCAGGGTCCTTCTCCATAGCATCCGTGTTGATGGAATGAACAGTGACAAAGAGGTTCTTCTTAGCCTTGATCACGTCAAAGTAGGTGGCATACTGAAACCGGTTCCAGAACGGGCGATTGACAAGGTTGGGTTCTTGGTCTTCCTCATATGGGTTGCGGCGACGCCTGTCCCAGAATTCCTTGCTAGACATCTCAGTCACCTTCTTGCCACTTGGCTTTGGCCTGTTGGCAGTCTTCTTCTTGAGAGGAGGATTGGCACTTGAGGAAGCACCCACTGGCGGCGGTGGAGCACTGGAAGAACCACCTGTAGCCTCAGATGTGCGGTACCGCTTCGACGTTGAACGCCTGGGTTAACACGGCGGACTTGCTGCTCAGGATGTTCATCACCTGGAAACAAACACACAGACACACGAAACAACCAGAAGAAACGATCAAAACCAAATAAGTACAACAAGTATGGATCAACATGTGGTAGGAAACGATGGAATTGGGCATCCGGCGGTAGTACCGTGCCTGCACAGCGGCAGTACCGCAGCAGCGGTAGTACCGCGCCAGATGGGCGGTAGTACTGCCCGAGACGGGGCACGGAGGATACCTACTGCCGTGGTCAGATCCGGCACTACCGGGGATGCCAAATTCAAAAATAAACCTACCAAACATCAATCCAAAGAGTCTAGTTGCCTTCTCCAACCTACTCAAGCGCAGATTTAGCCAAAAATCTAGAGATGCAACCACTATTGCCCCTAAAACGCGAGATCTGAAAACTAGACAATAAGAGAAGAGGAACGGGGGCAATACCGGCATCCATGGCAAGAGGACGAGGTGGGGATCGACTCCACCGAAGGAAATGGAGAGGAACGGTCCGGAGACGGAGGGCTGCCGGAGCCCTCCCACGGCGAGATGGCGCTGGAGAGAGAGGAAGAGGAACCAGGGGATGAAGCAAATGGGTATGGGGTGGAGGAAACCACCCCTGCCCACGACTTAACCCCCTGGCCCCGCCCCTCAGCGGTAGTACCGTGGAGATGGGCGGTAGTACCGCTTAGCCACATAAGCGGTAGTACCGCACCGTAGAGCGGCAGTACCGCTCCAGCGGTAGTACCGCCCCTTCACAACGGTAGTACCGCCCAGCGCAACTCAGAACAAGACTCAACACCTATGGCACAAAACAAAAGACGGGAGACGACGACAAGAAGACCAACAAGAGCACCAGCAAGAGAACAAAAACCACGCACCTCTATACGAGAGGGCGGTGGCCGATGCCACCTATGTTTGAGTCAATTGGTATGGCACCGCGAAGAATTATCCTTGGGCCCATGACCAAACCTCGTCTTTGAAGCACAAGTACCTTCAAAAATGGCTAATGTGAAAGAGTGAGATTAGTTTATGCATTATGGGGGGAGGAAGAATTCATTGAGAGAACAACACTCCCCCTAAGTCCATGCCTACACCTAGACAAGAATGCATGATGAATGTGAGGAATGTGCAAAGGTTCACACCACATTGCTCGAATCAATGATATTTAGCTCATGCCTTAACTCGCGAAATCTTGCTTCATCCAATGGCTTCGTGAAAATATCTGCAAGGTTATCATGAGTGTTGACATAGTTGAGCTCGATCTCCCCTCGCCTAATATGACCCCGGATGAAGTGATACCGAATCTCAATATGCTTTGTCTTGAAGTGTTGCACCGGGTTGAGAGAAATCTTGATAGCACTTTCATTGTCACACCAAAGAGGCACTTCGTCACAAATGACACCGTAATCCTTTAAAGTTTGCCTCATCCATAAGAGTTGTGCACAACAACTCCTGGCCGCCACATACTCTGCTTCGGTGGACGAGAGAGACACACAACTTTGCTTTTTAGAAGACCAACTTACCAAAGAGCAACCAAGAAATTGGCACCCTCCGGAGGTGGACTTCCTATCCACTTTGTCTCCCGCCCAATCGGAGTCCGAATAACCTACAAGCTTGAAGTTTGCTCCTCTTGGGTACCATAAGCCAAAGTTTGGGGTATGAGCCAAATATCGAAAGATTCGCTTGACCGCCACAAAGTGGCTTTCCTTAGGTGCGGCTTGAAACCGTGCACATATTCCCACACTCAACATGATATCCGGTCTAGATGCACAAAGGTAAAGCAAGGACCCAATCATGGAGCGATATACCTTTTGATCCACCGCTTTACCATTGGGATCAATGTCAAGTTGGCACTTGGTGGGCATTGGAGTGGAAGCCGGCTTGACATCACTTAGCTTGAATCTCTTTAGCATGTCTTGAGTGTATTTGGCTTGGTTGATGAAGGTTCCTTCTCTTCTTTGTTTGATTTTGAATCCGAGAAAGAACTTCAACTCTCCCATCATAGACATCTTGAACTTTGAGGTCATGAGAGCGGCAAATTCTTCATTGAAAGCTTTGTTAGGGGAACCAAAAATAATATCATCAACATATAGTTGGCACACAAACAACTCCCCTTTGACCTTCTTAGTAAAAAGAGTGGGGTCGATTTTCCCGATTTCGAATCCACGATCTTGTAACAACTCTGTAAGATGCTCATACCACACACGTGGGGCTTGTTTAAGGCCATAGAGCGCCTTGTGGAGTTGATACAGATGATCGGGGAAATAGGAATCTTCGAACCCGGGGGGTTGTTTGACATATACCAACTCATTTATGGGACCATTAAGAAAAGCACTCTTCACATCCATTTGTTGCAACGTGAAATTATGATGAGAAGCATAAGCAATCAACAAACGAATAGATTCAAGGCGAGCGATGGGGGCAAAGGTTTCACCGTAGTCGATACCTTCGACTTGGGAGTAGCCTTGTGCCACCACACGAGCCTTGTTGCGAACAATGATCCCATGAGCATCTTGCTTGTTCTTGAATATCCACTTGGTTCCAATGACATTATGGTTCCCGGTTGGCCTTGGCACTAATTTCCACACTTGGTTATGTTTGAAGTTGTTGAGTTCTTCATGCATGGCATTGAGCCAATCCGGGTCCTCGAGCGCTTCATAAACCTTTTGGGGTTCGACACAAGAAACAAACGCATGATGTTCACAATAGTTTGCTAATTGTCTACGAGTGCTTACCCCCTTTCTTAGGCTTCCAACCACATTCTCCATGAGATGACCTTTGGTGGTGAGCTTGGAAGCAATCTTAGCGGAACGACGCTCCAATTCCTCCTCGGAAGTGAAGTGAGGAGGGGTTACTTGATCATCTTGAGCGTCGTCTTGAGCTTGTTCTTGATCTTGAACTTGCTCGAGGGGAAGAACTTGACCTTGGGCATCATTTGGTGAATCACCACCATCTTGAGGTTGATCTTGCCCTTGATCTTGTTCATGAGGTTGAGGGCCTTCACTTTGTTCTTCGGAAGCGTGTGGGTCTTGGGTTGGTGATGGCTCCACTTGAGTGGAGCATTGTCCTTCTCCTTCGGCCACAAGGGGTTCCTCAATGGGTAGGATATATCCAACACCCATTCTTCTTATGGCTTGGGGAGGAATTTCATCACCTACATCACAAGTACCACTTTGCTCCACTTGGGAGCCGTTATTCTCATCAAACTCCACGTTACACGTCTCCTCAATAAGTCCCGTGGACTTATTGAGAACACGGTAAGCATGGGAGTTTGTAGCATAACCAACAAATATGCCCTCATGAGCTCTAGTCTCAAATTTAGACAAACGAACACCTTTCTTGAGAATGAAACACTTACACCCGAACACCCGAAAGTACTTCAGGTTGGGCTTGTTACCGGTGAGTATCTCATATGGAGTCTTGTTCAAGCCTTTGCGGAGATAGAGCCGATTTGAAGCATGACACGCGGTGTTGATGGCTTCGGCCCAAAAGTTGTATGGGGACTTGAACTCCGCCATCATGGTCCTTGCCGCATCCATCAACGTCCGGTTCTTCCTCTCTGCAACACCATTTTGTTGAGGGGTGTAAGGTGCGGAATATTGATGCTTGATCCCCTCATCACTAAGAAACTCATCCAAGGTGTAGTTCTTGAACTCGGTGCCATTGTCACTTCTTATTGTCAAGATCTTTGCATTGTGTTGACGTTGGGCTTCATTTGCAAAGTCAATGACTGTTTGTTGGGTCTCACTCTTCCTCTTGAGAAAATACACCCAAGTGTATCTAGAATAGTCATCCACAATTACCAAGCAATACTTTCTACCCCCAAGACTATCAAAGGATGGAGGCCCAAAGAGATCCAAATGAAGGAGCTCCAAAGGCCTCTTCGAGTAAATGAGAGTCGTGGGAGGGTGAGCCTTCTCATGAAGCTTTCCTTCGATACAAGCACTGCAAGCACGATCTTTAGCAAAACTAACGTTCGTTAGTCCACGGACATGGTCCCCCTTGAGAAGACTTTGCAAAGATCTCATATTGACATGGGCTAAACAGCGATGCCAAAGCCATCCCACGTCAACTTTAGCCATTAGGCATGTCGCGGTCTTAGTGGGTCGCTCCGAAAAGTTAATCACATAGAGACCATTCTCGACATGCCCAACAAAGGCTACTTTAAGATCTTGCTCCACAAGAGGGCCACGGTATCAATATCAAAGAAAGTGGCAAAGCCCATGGTAGCAAGTTGACGAACGGAAAGTAAATTGTATGCAAGGGACTCAACTAGCATGACCTTCTCGATCGTGAGATCATGAGAAATGACAACTTTGCCGAGTCCCAATACCTTAGAAGACGAGGCATCACCCCACTCGACATTGGTGGGCATAGATGGAATCTTGTGCACGTCCACCACCAAGTCCTTGCTTCCGGTCATATGATTTGTAGCTCCACTATCGAGCAACCATGATCCCCCACCGGAAGCAAACACCTACAAGAGATTAATGCTTGGTTTTAGGTACCCATTTTGTAATGGGTCCTTTGATGTTAGTAACAAGGGTCTTAGGAACCCAAATGGACCATTCAATATACTCATGAGGAGAACCAGCAAATTTGGCATAAACATGCCCATCACTTGCATGACATAACACATAAGAAGGATTAAAGTCGCCGGCTTTGTTGGATGGGGTGGAATTGCCCTTCTTGACACCGTCACCCTTCGCATTGTTCTTCTTCTCCTTGGAAGAACCCTCTCCCTCTTTCACAAAAGTTTGCTTGAGAGGGGGAGGTCGTTTGGTCTTGTCATTCTTCTTCTTGTTCTTGGGCTTGGGTGCGAACCCAATCCCCTCCTTGGCCACAACTTCCTTTTGGTTTCTCAAAAGGTCGTTGAGGTTCTTCTCACCTTGTATGCATGACACAAGGCCTTTCTCAAGTTGTTCCTTCAACTTAGCATTCTCCTCAACAAGATGCACATGCTCACAACAAGAGTTAGTAGCATTTGCATTATCAATTAACACCATATGAGGAAAGGTGGCTTTCTCCTTAGTTAGCTTTACTTGGAGTTGATCATGAGACTCCTTGAGGCTAGCATGAGCACCCTTCAAGACTTTGTGAGCCTTGTCGAGAATGTCAAACTCCTCTTTAAGTCTAGCAAGATCAACCCCAAGTTTTGCCTTCTCGGAGTTTAGCACACGAGACACAACAAGAGCATGATCAAGATCTTTCTTTAACTTAGCGTGATCATCGTTGTATGACTCCTCAAGAGCCAAACAAAGACCACGCTCTTCGTCAAGAGCATTGGAAAGATCCGAAATCTCATCGGCATAGTCACGACTATGCCCCTCCATCTTAGAGATGGTATCTTCGTGAGCCACGATCATGTCATTGGCTTCACCAAGTTGTTCCAAGAAGTGCTTCTTGGATTTACCCTTGAGTTTACCCTCTCATAAAGATCTCAAACTCATTTTCCTCCACATTTGTCCCCTCATGTTCATCAATGCTATCCATCGAACAAGGATGATTAATGATGGTAGTTTTGATGTTGGAGGTTACCTTATTGGTGGCTTTAGCCATGAGGCACTTGGCGGTGATGTTCTCATTGGGTGAGTCGAAGAGAGACACCGGTGGAGTCTTCGCATTGGCAACGGAGGCCATGGCAACCGACTCACCATCTTCATCATCCTCATTGTACTCTTCTTGTACCACCAACGCCTTGGGAGGAGTCTTCTTGGTGAAGTTGCTCTTGTTGGGGAACGACTTGGCCTTGTCTTTTCTAATGAGCTTGCCACCATTGTCTTCCCTCTTCTCGTACGGGCACTCCGCAACAAAGTGGCTCACATTGCCACAATTGAAGCAAGTCCTCACCCGTTGCTTGCCCTTTGCGCCACTTGAATTGCTCTTGTTGAAGTTTGGCCTTGTGTTCTTCTTGCTCCAAAATTGCCTTGAAGCAAGAGCCATGTGTTCATGGTAGGCATACTTCGTATCTTCGAGGTTGCCCTCCTCTTCTTCCTCTTCATCCTCTTCCTCCATACTAACCTTGGCCTTTAGAGAAAGGTTGGGCTTCTTTACTCTTTGAGAACGAAGAACCGCATTTTCGGCGGTCTTGTCCAAGATGCTCATAGCAACAAATTCATCCAACACTTCACTTGATGACAAGGTGTGGAAGTCCGGCCTTTGACGAATTACGGAGGACATGGCTTTGTGGTAGGGCATCATTGCCTTGAGGAATTTGCGCTTGATCCAATTGTCATCCGTGTCCTTACTTCCATGATCTCGGAGAGAGACCGCGAGTTTGGTTACTCTCCGAAAAAGCTCACGAGGTTCTTCATCTTCTTTCATTGCAAACTCGTCGGCTTCATCTTGCACCACTTCATAGTTGGAGCGTTGAATGCTTGCGCTTCCCCGATAGAGGGAAACAACTTGAAGCCAAGCATCTTTGGCCACGGTGTAAGGCCGGAGATGAGTAAGATCTTCGGGTGGGATTGCTTCTTGGATGATGAAGAGAGCATTCTCATTGAATTGATGATCCACAACTTCTCTAGGAGTGAAGTTACTTCGGTCATGCGGATAAAAACCCTCTTCAATGATTCTCCAAAGGTTAGTGTTCACATGATTTAAATGACGCTTAAAACGATAGACCCAAGAATCAAAATCTACATTCTTCTCAATCTTAGGGGCCGGGCCGGCATGATTCAAATGAGCGGAAGGGAGCGGTCCACCATAGACAGGTGGAGGTTCCACATGGGCAAAGATGCCGGTCCCATTTTTATCACTAGAAAAAGGAGCTTTCTCGCTAGGAGCTTCCCCCTTGTTGGAGGTAGCATCCGTCACCTTGTTAGCGGGATCACCCACTTTCAACGGTGCGGTGGTAAGTTTAAGCCCTTCTAAGAATTTATTCAACATGCTTTCGACCTTGCTCGTCATGGAGGTTTTCAATGTGTCCAACGCCACATTGAATTCCTCACGAGAGACCGCGGTTCCCCCATCTCCCGTAGACGAGACTGGATTCTCACCGGAGTGCTCCTCCACACCGTCTATGACGTCAACCATACTCTTTGGACGGTAAAGTCCTTAATAAAGAGACGAGGCTCTGATACCAATTGAAAGGATCGATATAGTTGACTAGAGGGGGGGGGGTGAATAGGCAACTAACAATTTTTAACTTTTCTTTACCAAATTAAACTTTTGCATCAAAATAGGTTGTCTAGATATGCAACTAAGTGAGCAACCTATATGATGCAATGACAACAGGCATGCAAGCAAATAAGAGATATAACACTAGTAAACTTGCGAAAGTAAAGGAACGAGATAACCAATAGTGGAGCCGGTGAAGACGAGGATGTGTTACCGAAGTTCCTTCCTTTTGAGGGGAAGTACGTCTCCGTTGGAGCGGTGTGGAGGCACAATGCTCCCCAAGAAGCCACTAGGGCCACCGTATTCTCCTCACGCCCTCACACAATGCGAGATGCCGTGATTCCACTATTGGTGCCCTTGAAGGCGGCGACCGGACCTTTACAAACAAGGTTGGGGCAATCTCCACAACTTAATTGGAGGCTCCCAACGACACCACAAAGCTTCACCACAATGGAC
This sequence comes from Triticum aestivum, assembly GCF_018294505.1. Lineage (NCBI taxonomy): Eukaryota > Viridiplantae > Streptophyta > Magnoliopsida > Poales > Poaceae > Triticum > Triticum aestivum. Next base: position 153,530,158 of record NC_057802.1, read on the forward strand.
TATGGCTCCGCGGTGACCTCAACCGTCTAGGGTGCTCAAACACCCAAGAGTAACAAGATCCGCTAGGGATAAGTGGGGGGAATCAAATTGCTCTTGGTGGAAGTGTAGATCGTGGCCTTCTCAACCAATCCCGAGCAAATCAACAAGTTTGATTGGCTAGGGAGAGAGATCGGGCGAAAATGGAGCTTGGAGCAACAATGGAGCTTTTGGGGGAAGAGGTAGGTCAACTTTGGGGAAGAAGACCCCCTCATATAGTAGGGGGAACAAACCAACCGTTACCCCCACTTCTGCCCCGCAGAGAGCGATACTACCGCTGGGCCAGCGGTACTACCGCTTGCCCCTATAAGCGGTACTACCGCTCCCCCTCGCGATTGTAACATCCCAAATTTTCAATTTGGAATGTTATACATTAGATCATCATTGCATATCATATTTTATTGCATTTTGGCAAATCCTCGATAAATCCTAAGCAACTCAAGGACCCTCGGAGAGAGTTGGGGATTTTCCCGATTTTTCATATTTGATTTTTATCAAATAATAAAACGAGGATTTTCGTTTTAATTATTTTCTCTCCGAAAATATTTCATATTAAAATAAATGAGAGTAGAAAATATGACTTCTCCAAAACAATTGAAATATTGGAAGAAAAATATTAAAATCATATATTGGATTTTATTCGGATTTTATTTGCAATTTTACTTGCATTAAAAAAAATTCACGTTTTCAAAACTGCATTTTTGTGTCAAAAAAATGTTCACCTTGTTCTAATTATTTTAGTTAGACGGGGAAAATTTGTTTTATCATTTTTGGATTTTTATTTAAGTTTCTGCGATTTTTTTAAATTCGGCGGAATATTAAAAAAAACCACCGCGCCCGACCGGGCCGAGGCCCAGCCGAGGCCCAGCCGAGCCAGCCGGCCCACCCCCGTCGTCTCCCTCGCGCGCACGACGCCGCCGCCGCCCG
>NC_057802.1:153531728-153539596 GCF_018294505.1 Triticum aestivum
TTTCGGTTTTATTACTTAGTGAACGTTCACCGACCCGTTCGTTAAAACGAACGTGTTCGTCGGATTTTCGCTGTTAACGAACGTCCGTTCTTTAACCATTCGTCAGTTTTTCTTTTTCGTCGGATTTTTCCGCGATTATTCCAGATCGTGATTTCAGATCAGATCTTCATTTTCGTTTAACTCTTCGCTCGTTTATCGGAATCAGGCGATTCAAGCGCCTAGAGTTTCGTATCGAAATTCTCTTTCCGTTTAACCCACTCAAACAAGTTTTTGCTACTGTAAAATTTGACCTAGATTCAGATTAGTAAACGAAGCTTGTTTCTTTCGCCGTTTGACTTTCGTTGCTTCGTTCGATTTGATTCTTTTTGCAAACCGGAGTTCTTAAGTTGAACTTTCTGGTTGGATCTTTTATTTGAGTTTTACTTGTGCATTAGATGAGTACTTATTGTTTGCTTGTTTGTTTGCGATAGAGTACCCGGAGTGCGCCGCTTGTTACTTCGAATCTCTAGGTTACGCGGATCATCAGCAAGGCAAGTAACACTTTGATCATACTTTTCCATACCCAGTTTTTATTGCATTAGATCAATCCTCAAACACTGCATGGTTAGGATCTATTTAAATTGTGGGTATTGGGAAGTAGTTGAGGTAGTACCTATTACCTGTTTTATTATCAAACCCTTGGGAGTTACTTCTACGTTTGCTTATATTGCCATGCTATGCTCGTAGACGTGGATTGGGTTTGAGAGATATTCATGACAGATGTGAGATTGTTAACTAATGGCTTACTTAAGGTGGCAACTAAAACTCACATTTGGGTGGATTGAGGCACCTGGAGAACCCAGTGCTGCCTGTATTTTTGGATATCCCGGAGTACCCATGTGATCATCCTATGGACCGCCACCCAGGCTCAAAGGGATCATGAGATTATTCATGCTAGAAACTTCCGTGTGCAGCCACAAGCTATTATGGGCTCTAGCATAGTTGATTAAGTTGTGCGAGCTCTTGAAGAGGTAGACTAGCAGATGTAGGGGGTGTAGGTGGTACGGTCTACCCAGAGTAGAGAGTTAACGCATCTGAAAGACTGTGTCTCGGTCATCCGTTTCTCAAACATCGTGCAGTGCGATAATCAAGCGGAGGCGATCGAGTCTTGTGGGGAAAAGTGCACAAACCTCTGCAGAGTGTACAAACTAATCATGGTTAGCCGTGTCCCCGGTTATGGACAACTTGAGTATCTAGTACCTGGATTATCATGTGAATCTCATCACCGTGTTACTTTAATTAATTTTGTTGGGTTAATGATGATACTTAATTGGAATTGAGTTGGAGGTAACTTCTCAATGTTTAACAACCACCATGATAGTTAAATAAAATTTATTCCTTTGCAGTAGGGAAAAATTGGCTTTTCGCAAAACTGTAACCATAAAGCTTTCCACCAGCCATATATGCATGTAGTATAGAATTATTATGTTCATTATTCTCTATGTGTTACATTGCCAGCATATTCCATGTGCTGACCCGTTTTCGGGCTGCAACGTTTCATGTTGCAGACTTTTCAGACGACGAGTAAGGTGCCTTAGGTCGTGGTCTTAAACTCAGTGATACCGTTGGAGTTGATGGACTCACTTATCTTCCAAGTCTTCCGCTGTTATCATTTTTAGATGGCCTTAAGCCATATTTATCATACTTATTCTCTTTTGAGATATTCGTTGTAATAAGTGTGTGATTGCTACTCTGTTATAAATCCTCCATTTGTACTGTGCGTGTCAGCATTACTGATCCAGGGATGACACTGGTGCACAGCAGCACAGACTGTTTGAGGTCTGGTCGCTACAAAGGTGGTATCAAAGCCAGGTTGACTGTAGGACACGACCACTAAGCTTAAACCCTAGAACACTTCTCTCTTCTCATTTCTGACCCCTCCCCACTTTCTACTCTTTTAGGAATGGCGAATGCAAGGAGCAAGTTCATGCAACCGGATGAAGATACGCCTTTTGGACGTCACTTGAAGGAAGTCACTAAGTACTTGAACATAGGGATACCAAGCATCACCGGAACCTACAACGCCACATTACCTGAAGAGGAGAGCTGGCAGATTCAAGTTCAAGTTCCAGGAAGGACGATAGCGCCAATTACTGAGCCTATAAAGTTGTCTTTTGAAGCACCAACCTGGAGTTTAGGGAAGAGCATGGCAGCCCACATCGCTATTGGACGCATTGGAGAAGTCTACCACAGGGAGCTTAAGGATACAATTTATCAGATTTGTGGACGCCGAGACGAGCAATGGGAGATGATCAGCACCAAGAAGGATGGATCAATTGCAGCTTTCATCCAGGAGCAAAACCAACACATTCGCCGTCAGGAGAACCAGATGTGCTCAGACAAGATAGATCTGAAGAAGGCATTGACGAAGATCAAGGAGCTGGAGGAAGAACTCAAGGCTACACGCGAGCATTATTTGGCAGAAATCATCGCACTAGTAGGGAAGAATGACGACCTGGAGAAGAAGATTGGAGTATTCATGGGAAATCCAGTGCCAAAAGCAGCAGATGATGAATGCACTTGCCCAGATAACTACATCATCATCGACGACACCGACTCGGACCCCAGTGAAGATGACTTTGTTGATGAAGCTGGAGCAGATATCATGGAGTCCTCAACTGATCAGAATTTCTAGTAGACCACCATATCAGTAGTAGTTCCCCCCATTTACATAGTATAGTTCAAGCACTTTTGTAACGCTAGATAGATCGATTGTATGCCTTGTTTGAATTGATTGAGTGTTACTGATTGTATTTGTCTCATGAGCATATGGGTAGTGTTTCCCCTCTAGACCTCATTCTACTCTAAACTCTCATCTTTTCTAACCTATCAGATGCCTCCGAGACGCGACACCGGATTTGTTTTTCCACCGGAGATCACTCAGTTGATTCAGCAACAGAATGCCCTGATGCAAGTGCTAGTGCAGAACCAAGGCAACAACAACAACAACCCACCACCACCACCTGTTGATCACTTAGCCCGTTTCTTGAGGCTAAATCCGCCGGTGTTTCCAGCAGCACCAAGCCGATTGTTGCAGATGATTGGCTCCGCAAAGTTGGAAGAGAGTTGGCCACTGCAGGATGCACAGATGCGGAAAGAGTGCGTTTTGCCGCACATCAGCTTGATGGACCCGCAACATCATGGTCGGAGAATTACACCGCCACACACCCTATTGACACTGTCACGTGGGACCAGTTTTAGCAAGCTTTCCATACAACCCATGTTTCAGCAGGAGCTATGGCTATGAAGAAGCGTGAGTTTCGTAACCTACGCCAAGGAGGACGCACCGTAGGCCAGTATGTGGAGGATTTTAGTAAGTTAGCACGTTATGCACCAGATGACGTCGCTACAGATGCAGCCAAGCAGGAGAAGTTCCTCGAAGGATTGAATGATGAGCTGAGCATGCAGCTAATGGTAGCAACCTTCAACAACTACCAGGAGTTGGTAGATAGAGCACTCATAATTGAAGGGAAGCAGCAGCAGATTGAAAACCGGAAGAGGAAGTATGGACAAGGGAAGTATAATTCTGGAGCTCAGCAGAAGCCACGTTTTGCCCCGAAACCAGGAGGACAGTTTCAGCATACCCATGGAGGAGGTAGTTCGCACAACCATAATGGCTCCAAGAATGGTAATGGGAATGGAGGAAGCAACGGACAGAACTGTAATACCCCATCTACCCCAGCCAAGAGGGATCTAAGCCACATTACTTGTTTCAAGTGCCAGAAGACTGGACATTATGCAACTGATTGTCCTGAAGCCCAGAATGGAAATGGCAATGGAAGCTCTGGGAAGAAGCCGAACCCTTTCAACAAAGGACATGTGAACCACGTGAGCGTGGAAGAGGTTGAAGCACAGCCTGATGCAGTAATAGGTAAGTTTATGGTTAAGTCATTTACTGCACTCGTTCTTTTTGATACTGGTGCATCACATTCATACATATCAAGGGGATTTGTGGATAAGTATAAACTGCCAACCCAAGCCCTTAGGTCACCCATGTTAGTAACCTCGCCAGGAGCAGAGTATATGGCTAGTTTATGGTGTGAACGGTTACCATTAAGGATTGGTAACTACCTGTTTTCCTCGGACCTAATCGTATTGGAATCGCAAGGATTGGATGTGATATTAGGCATGTATTGGTTATCAAAGTACGAAGGGAACATTGAGTGCGCCAGTAAGTCGATTTTGCTTACCACCCCAGAAGGAAGGAGGATTAAGTATGTATCCCGGCATATGCCGAAGAGGACTCAAGTGAATTCCTTATCAGGAGTTGTACAGGAGGAAGTGCCAGTGGTGAAGGATTACCCGGATGTATTTCCAGAAGAGTTGCCAGGCATGCCACCGGATAGAGACATTGAATTCTTGATTGAACTTTTGCCAGGCACAGGGCCAATATCTAAGAGACCATACAGGATGCCCGCAAAAGATTTGGAGGAGATTAAGAAGCAGATTAAGGAGTTATTGGATAAAGGCTATATTCGCCCAAGTTCGTCACCTTGGGGATCACCAGTACTTCTAGTGGAGAAGAAAGATGGACCGTTGAGGATGGTTGTTGATTACCGTGGATTGAATGAAGTGACCATCAAAAACAAGTACCCACTGCCGATGATCAGTGATTTGTTTGACCGCTTACAAGGAGCTAAAGTATTTTCCAAGATCGATCTACGATCAGGATACCATCAATTAAAGATTCGAGAGCAGGATATACCTAAGACGGCTTTTACCACCAGATATGGGCTATATGAGTATACCGTTATGTCATTTGGTCTGACTAACGCACCTGCCTATTTCATGAACCTGATGAACAAAGTGTTTATGGAGTTTTTGGATAAGTTCGTCGTGGTGTTCATTGACGATATTTTAGTCTATTCCAAGAATGAAGAAGAGCATAAGGAGCATTTGCGTTTGGTACTTGAGAAGCTCAGAGAACATCAGTTATACGCCAAGTTCAGCAAATGCGAATTTTGGCTGAAGGAAGTTGGATTCCTCGGACATGTTATATCCGGAGAAGGAATAGCAGTAGACCCCGCCAAAGTTGACACAGTAACCAGTTGGGAATCACCCACGTCAGTTGGAGAGATCCGGAGTTTCCTTGGACTTGCAGGATACTACCGGAGGTTCATCGAGAATTTCTCAAAGATTGCAAAGCCCATGACTGAGCTATTGAAGAAGGACACCAAGTTCAATTGGACTGAGGAATGTGAAGCTAGTTTCCAAGAGTTGAAGAAACGATTGGTTACATCACCAGTGTTGATTCTGCCAGATCAACGCAAGGATTATGAAGTTTATTGCGACGCTTCTCGTCGAGGACTTGGAGCAGTGCTTATGCAGGAAGGAAGAGTTGTGTCATATGCTTCATGACAGCTCAAACCCCATGAGAAGAATTATGCCACGCATGATTTGGAATTAGCAGCCGTAGTGCATGCGTTGAAGACATGGAGACATTTTCTCATCGGAAACCATTGTGAGGTGTACACGGATCACAAGAGTTTGAAGTACATTTTCACGCAGAAGGAGTTAAATCTCAGACAGAGGAGATGGTTGGAGCTTATTAAGGACTATGATATGAGATTGCATTACCACCCAGGGAAGGCTAACATAGTAGCTGATGCGTTGAGCCGCAAGAGCCATGTCAACACCCTCATGACAGGAGAGTTACCCCAGGAGTTAGCCGAGGATCTTCGCGAGCTATGTTTGGAGATAGTTCCAAGAGGCTATTTAGCACCATTGGAGATTCAGTCTACCTTGATGGAAAAGATCAGAGAAGCTCAGAAGACAGACAAGGAGATTATCGAGATAAAGGAAAAGTTGAGCAAAGGAAAAGCCAAGGGATTTCGTGAGGATGAGTACGATACCTTATGGTTTGAGGACCGCGTTTATGTGCCCAATGATCCGGAGATCAGGAAGTTGATCCTGCAAGAGGCCCATGATTCACCATACTCGATTCACCCAGGAAATACCAAGATGTATTTGGATTTGAAGGATACTTTCTGGTGGACCGGAATGAAGAAGGATATTGCGGAGTATGTAGCAGTTTGTGATGTATGTCAGAGAGTGAAGGCAGAACATCAGAAGCCAGCGGGATTGCTACAACCATTGCCGATACCCGAATGGAAGTGGGATAAAATAGGCATGGATTTTATCACGGGATTGCCCAGGACTCGTTCAGGCTATGACTCAATATGGGTTGTAGTCGACCGTTTGACGAAAGTAGCTCATTTCATCCCAGTGAAGACCACTTACACCAGTGCTAAGTTGGCAAAGATATACATGACCAGAATCGTATGTTTGCATGGAGTTCCGAGGACCATTGTATCAGACAGAGGAACTCAGTTTACCTCGAAGTTTTGGAATCAGTTACATGAAACTTTGGGAACCAGGCTAGAATTCAGTACAGCCTTTCACCCACAGACAGATGGACAGACCGAGAGAGTCAATCAGATTTTGGAAGACATGTTGAGAGCTTGTGCACTAGATTATGGATCTAGTTGGGACAACAATTTGCCATAGGCAGAGTTTTCTTACAACAACAGTTATCAAACCAGTTTGAAGATGTCCCCTTTCAAAGCTTTGTACGGAAGGAGGTGTAGAACACCGTTATTATGGGACGAAGTTGGAGACCGTCAGTTGTTTGGACCAGATTTGATTAAGGAGTCTGAACAAAAAGTGAGGTTGATTCGCGATAGGCTCAAGGTAGCCCAGTCCAGGCAGAAGAGTTATGCGGATTCTAAACGTAAGGAGACAGTTCACGAAGTCGGAGACAGAGTTTATCTTCGAGTATCACCACTCCGAGGAGTGAAGCGCTTTGGAGTTAAAGGAAAGTTAGCGCCCCGTTTTATCGGACCATACAGAGTTTTGGAACGTATGGGAGAAGTTGCCTACAAGCTGGAATTGCCTGAAGGATTGTCAGGAGTTCATGATGTATTTCACGTTTCCCAGTTGAAGAAGTGCCACGCAGAGATGGCTGAGATACCATTGAGAGATACAGTGCCACTGGAAGCAATTCAGCTGGAAAGTGATTTGACCTATGAGGAGAAACCAGTTAAGATTCTTGAGTATGCCAGCCGAGTTACCCACAGTAAGGTTATCAAGTTTTGCAAAGTCCAGTGGAGTCACCATACGGAAGATGAAGCCACCTGGGAGCGAGAGGAAGATTTACGGAAGAACCACTCTCACCTATTTTCTAGCCAACCCGAATCTCGAGGGCGAGATTCATCTTAAGGGGGTAGGTTTGTAACATCCCAAATTTTCAATTTGGAATGTTATACATTAGATCATCATTGCATATCATATTTTATTGCATTTTGGCAAATCCTCGATAAATCCTAAGCAACTCAAGGACCCTCGGAGAGAGTTGGGGATTTTCCCGATTTTTCATATTTGATTTTTATCAAATAATGAAACGAGGATTTTGGTTTTAATTATTTTCTCTCCGAAAAATAGTTCATATTAAAATAAATGAGAGGAGAAAATATGACTTCTCCAAAACAATTGAAATATTGGAGGAAAAATATTAAAATCATATATTGGATTTTATTTGCAATTTTACTTGCATTAATTTTTTTTCACGTTTTCAAAACTACATTTTTGTGTCAAAAAAATGTTCACCTTCTTCTAATTATTTTAATTAGACGGGGAAAATTTGTTTTATCATTTTTGGATTTTTATTCAATTTTCTGTGATTTTTTGAGATTCGGCGGAATATTAAAAAAAACCACCGCGCCCGACCGGGCCGAGGCCCAGCCGAGCCAGCCGGCCCACCCCCGTCGTCTCCCTCGCGCGCACGATGCCGCCGCCGCCCGAGTCCCGCCCGGACACGCCGCCCTGCCGCT
>NC_057802.1:153539886-153578428 GCF_018294505.1 Triticum aestivum
CCTCGCCGTCGCCCCGCCGCCCCGCCAGAGTCCCGCCGGAGCTGCCGCCGAGGTAGCCAAGCCGCCGCCACCCGAGTCCGGTTTAAAAAAAAACGATTCGGTTTATTTTTTTTCTAAACCCTAGTTTTCGTTTTTTTTCAGATCGGTTTTTATTTTTTTTTCGGTTTTATTACTTAGTGAACGTTCACCGACCCGTTCGTTAAAACGAACGTGTTCGTCGGATTTTCGCTGTTAACGAACGTCCGTTCTTTAACCGTTCGTCAGTTTTTCTTTTTCGTCGGATTTTCCGCGATTATTCCAGATCGTGATTTCAGATCAGATCTTCGTTTTCGTTTAACTCTTCGCTCGTTTATCGGAATCAGGCGATTCAAGCGCCTAGAGTTTTGTATCGAAATTCTCTTTCCGTTTAACCCACTCAAACAAGTTTTTGCTACTGTAAAATTTGACCTAGATTCAGATTAGTAAACGAAGCTTGTTTCTTTCGCCGTTTGACTTTCGTTGCTTCGTTCGATTTGATTCTTTTTGCAAACCGGAGTTCTTAAGTTGAACTTTCTGGTTGGATCTTTTATTTGAGTTTTACTTGTGCATTAGATGAGTACTTATTGTTTGCTTGTTTGTTTGCGATAGAGTACCCGGAGTGCGCCGCTTGTTACTTCGAATCTCTAGGTTACGCGGATCATCAGCAAGGCAAGTAACACTTTGATCATACTTTTCCATACCCAGTTTTTATTGCATTAGATCAATCCTCAAACACTGCATGGTTAGGATCTATTTAAATTGTGGGTATTGGGAAGTAGTTGAGGTAGTACCTATTACCTGTTTTATTATCAAACCCTTGGGAGTTACTTCTACGTTTGCTTATATTGCCATGCTATGCTCGTAGACGTGGATTGGGTTTGAGAGATATTCATGACAGATGTGAGATTGTTAACTAATGGCTTACTTAAGGTGGCATCTAAAACTCACATCTGGGTGGATTGAGGCACCTGGAGAACCCAGTGCTGCCTGTATTTTTGGATATCCCGGAGTACCCGTGTGATCATCCTATGGACCGCCACCCAGGCTCAAAGGGATCATGAGATTATTCATGCTAGAAACTTCCGTGTGCAGCCACAAGCTATTATGGGCTCTAGCATAGTTGATTAAGTTGTGTGAGCTCTTGAAGAGGTAGACTAGCAGATGTAGGGGATGTAGGTGGTACGGTCTACCCAGAGTAGAGAGTTAACGCTTCTGAAAGACTGTGTCTCGGTCATCCGTTTCTCAAACATCATGCAGTGCGAGAATCAAGCGGAGGCGATCGAGTCTTGTGGGGAAAAGTGCACAAACCTCTGCAGAGTGTACAAACTAATCATGGTTAGCCGTGTCCCCGGTTATGGACAACTTGAGTATCTAGTACCTGGATTATCATGTGAATCTTATCACCATGTTAGTTTAATTAATTTTGTTGGGTTAATGATGATACTTAATTGGGATTGAGTTGGAGGTACCTTCTCAATGTTTAACAACCACCATGATAGTTAAATAAAATTTATTCCTTTGCAGTAGGGAAAAATTGGCTTTTTGCAAAACTGTAACCATAGAGCTTTCCACCAGCCATATATGCATGTAGTATAGCATTATTATGTTCATTTTTCTCTATGTGTTACATTGCCAGCATATTCCATGTGCTGACCCGTTTTCGGGCTGCAACGTTTCATGTTGCAGACTTTTCAGACGACGAGTAATGTGCCTTAGGTCGTGGTCTTATACTCAATGATGCCGTTGGAGTTGATAGACTCACTTATCTTCCAAGTCTTCCGCTGTTATCGTTTTTAGATGGCCTTAAGCCATATTTATCATACTTATTCTCTTTTGAGATATTCGTTGTAATAAGTGTGTGATTGCTACTCTGTTATAAATTCTCCATTTGTACTGTGCGTGTCAGCATTACTGATCCAGGGATGACACTGGTGCACAGCAGCATAGACTGTTTGAGGTCTGGTCGCTACAGCAGTACTGCCGCTGGGGCCAGAGCGGTACTACCGCGGTGGCAGGGCGGTACTACCGCATACGAGCGGTACTACGGCCCCCACAGCCGCGGCAAGTACCATAAAACCCGTCACGAAAAAAGACCCCTCGAATCGAGGCGGTACTAGCACGAGACCGCAGCGGTACTACTGCAGGGGGCTACCAGCGGTACTTCGGCTCTAGAGCGGTACTACCGCTCCTAGAGCAGTACTACCGCTTCTAGCCATAAGCGGTACTACCGCTCTGGCCCGCGGTACTACCGCTAGGACCAGAGAAGGCACACTCAGAAGGGGAATGAGCCCATCATAGAAGAGGAAAGGCTCGGAGGGGGACAAAGGAAGTGTACGTGATGATTCCGCCCTAGCCTTTCCAAAGCGGACCCCCTCTTGATAGTACGGTGATCCCTATGAAACTAGTCCACCAAACTATTTCGAAAGAACTACACCGTCTTCGCTTCAAACTCCGAGGGGAGGGAATCGTCTCGTGCCAAAAGGATGAATCTCTGAAAACACTCAATGCACACGATTAGTCCGCAAAAGCATTGTCATCAATCACCAAAACAACTTAGGGACAAATATGGCCTTACACTTGGGCATCCCCAAGGTTGAGCTTTTGTGTCTCCTTAATTCCTCTCATATCACGGTTTCCTAAATCTCGAATGCTTCATCCACACCAAACTCAACAAGAACTCGTGAGATAACTTAGTATAAACCAATGCAAAAACCTTATCATTTTCTACTTAAAAAATCACTAAAATTATTATTCAAAATTGCATACTAAATGCCTCTGCATATTTAATACTCCTATCCTCAAATAGAACCATTAAACAAGCTAACATATGCAAACAATGCAAAGATAACAGCAATCTGCCAAAACAGTACAGTCTGTAAAGAATGCAAGATTCATCATACTTCCCTGACTCCAAACATTATGAAATTCTACCACACTGTAGAAAATTTATCAGAGCTCAATATGCAAAAAGTTTCAACATTTTATCATATTCTGACTTTTCTAGGGATATTTTGCAACAGCGATAAACTTTCTGTTTTGAAACAGCAACATGTATACTTGCAAAATAAGCATGGTAAAGGCTATCCTTGACATTTTTATTGAAAATAGAGATGCAAAACATTATTATACATAACAGCAAGCAAATACTAACAAAATAAAATGATGCTCCAAGCAAAACACATATCATGTGGTGAATAAAAATATAGCTCCAAGTAAAGTTATGAACGAAGACGAAAGAGGGGATGCCATCCGGGGCATCCCCAAGCTTAGGCTCTTGGTTGTCCTTGAATATTACCTTGGGGTGCCTTGGGCATCCCCAAGCTTAGGCTCTTTCCACTCCTTATTCCATAGTCCATCGAATCTTTACCCAAAACTTGAAAACTTCACAGCACAAAACTCAACAGAAAACTCGTAAGCTCCGTTAGTATAAGAAAATAAATCACCACTTAGGTACTGTTGTGAACTCATTATAAATTCATATTGGTGTAATATCTACTGTATTCCAACTTCTCTATGGTTCATACCCTCCGATACTAGCCATAGATTCATCACAATAAGCAAACAACACACAAAAAACAGAATCTGTCAAAAACAGAACAGTCTGTAGTAATCTGTATCAAATGCAAACTTTATGTAACTCAAAAATTCTACCAAAATAGGAAGACCTAGATAATTTGTTTATTGATCTACTGAAATTGGAATCAGTATTTTACCACTTTCTGGTGATTTTTAACAATTGTTTTCGTGAGCAGAAAGTTTCTGTCTTTTTCAGCAAGATCAAATAATTATCATCAAAGAAGATCCTATAGGTCTTACTTGGCACACACACTAATTAAAATATAAAACCACATCTAACCAGAGGCTAGATCAAATATTTATTTCTAAACAGAACCAAAAAGCAAGAAACAAAAATAAAAAATTGAGTTGCCTCCCAACAAGCGCTAACGTTTAACGCCCCTAGCTAGGCATGATGATTTCAATGATGCTCACATAAAAGATAAGAATTGAAACATAAAGAGAGCATCTTGAAGAATATGATTAGCACATTTAAGTCTAACCCACTTCCTATGCATAGGGATTTTGTGAGCAAACAACTTATGGGAACAATAATCAACTAGCATAGGAAGGCAAAACAAGCATAACTTCAAAACTATAAGCACATAGAGAGGAAACTTGATATTATTGCAATTCCTACAAGCATATATTCCTCCCTCATAATAATTTTCAGTAGAATCATGAATGAATTCAACAATATAACCATCACATAAAGCATTATTCTCATGATTCACAAGCATGGAATTTTTATTACTCTCCACATAAGCAAATTTCTTCTCATCAATAGTAGTGGAGCAAACTCAACAAAATAACTATCATGTGAAGCATAATCCAATTGAAAATTAAAATCATGATGACAAGTTTCATGCTTATCTTTATTCTTTTATAGCATACGTGTCATCACAATAATCATCATAAATAGGAGGCATGCTTTCATCATAATAAATTTGCTCATCAAAACTCGGGGGACTAAACATATCATCTTCATCAAACATAGCATCCCCAAGCTTGTGGTTTTGCATATCATTAGCATCATGGGTATTCAAAGAATTCATAGTAACAACATTGCAATCATGCTCATCATTCACATATTTTATGCCAAGCATTCTACGTAATTCTTCTTCTAGTACTTGAGGACAATTTTCCTTCCCATCATTTTCACAAAAGACATTAAAAAGATGAAGCATATGAGGCACCCTTAATTCCATTTTTTGTAGTTTTCTTTTATAAACTAAACTAGTGATAAAACAAGAAACTAGAAGATTCGATTGCAAGATCTAAAGATATACCTTCAAGCACTCACCTCCCCGGCAACGGCGCCAGAAAAGAGCTTGATGTCTACTATGCAACCTAGACGTTGTTGGGCCTCCAAGTGCAGAGGTTTGTAGGACAGTAGCAAATTTCCCTCAAGTGGATGACCAAAGGTTTATCAATCCGTAGGAGGCGTAGGATGAAGATGGTCTCTCTCAAGCAACCCTGCAACCAAATAACAAAGAGTCTCTTGTGTCCCCGACACACCCAATACAATGGTAAATTGTATAGGTGCACTAGTTCGGCGAAGAGATGGTGATACGAGTGCAATATGAATGGTAGATATAGGTTTTTGTAATCTGAAAATATAAAAACAGCAAGGTAACTAATGATAAAAGTGAGCACAAACGGTATTGCAATGCGTTGAAACAAGGCCTAGGGTTCATACTTTCACTAGTGCAAGTTCTCTCAACAATAATAACATAATTGGATCATATAACTATCCCTCAACATGCAAAAAAGAGTCACTCCAAAGTCACTAATAGCGGAGAACAAACGAAGAGATTATTGTAGGGTACGAAACCACCTCAAAGTTATTCTTTCGGATCGATCTATTCAAGAGTTCGTACTAGAATAACACCTTAAGACACATATCAACCAAAATCCTAATGTCACCTAGATACTCCAATGTCACCTCAAGTATCGGTGGGTATGATTATACGATATGCATCACACAATCTCATATTCATCTATTCAGACCAACACAAAGTACTTTAAAGAGTGCCCCAAAGTTTCTACCGGAGAGTCAAGACGAAAACGTGTGCCAACCCCTATGCATAAGTTCACAATGTTACGGAACCCGCAAGTTGATCACCAAAACATACATCAAGTAGATCACGTGAATATCCCATTGTCACCACAGATAACACATGCAAGACATACATCAAGTGTTCTCAAATCCTTAAAGACTCAATCCGATAAGATAACTTCAAAGGGAAAACTCAATCCATTACAAGAGAGTAGAGGGGGAGAAACATCATAAGGTCCAACTATAATAGGAAAGCTCGCGATACATCAAGATCGTACAACCTCAAGAACACGAGAGAGAGAGAGAGATCAAACACATAGCTACTGGTACATACCCTCAGCCCCGAGGGTGAACTACTCCCTCCTCGTCATGGAGAGCGCCGGGATGATGAAGATGGCCACTGGTGATGGATCCCCCTCCGGCAGGGTGCCGGAACAGGGTCCCGATTGGTTTTTGGTGGATACAGAGGCTTGCGGCGGCGGAACTCCCGATCTAGGTTATGTTCTGGGGGTTTCTGTATATATAAGAGGTTTTGGCGTCGGGAACAAGTCAGGGGGGGTCTGCGGGCTGTCCACGAGGTAGGGGGGCGCGCCTCCCACCCTCGTGGGCAGCCCGGGACTCTTCTGGCCCAACTCTTTTACTCCATGGCCTTCTTCTGGTCCAAAAATAAGCTCCGTCAAGTTTCAGGTCAATTGGACTCCGTTTGGTTTTCCTTTTCTGCATACTCAAAAACAAGGAAAAACAGAAACTGGCACTGGGCTCTAGGTTAATAGGTTAGTCCCAAAAATCATATAAAATAGCATATAAATGCATATAAAACATCCTAGATGGATAATATAATAGCATGAATACTTCATAAATTATAGATACGTTGGAGACGTATCAGACAACAGCCTGAGCGTTCCAGTAGGCGAGGATGTCTGCCGGCATAATCCGGTATCCGCCCCTGGCAACAGAATCAAACAAAGCAGGTACCGACAAGGGGATAACATCACGAGTGTCACCATATATACCAAGTTATAAGGAATGGCAAGATCGGAACGATCATGTGCAAGAAAGTGATGGTGATCCATGGCTGCACGTTCTAGGTAAACTGTGGTAAGAGGGACATCATGGGGGCGTATCGCCACCTCGAAGTGGGCCGCCAACCGAGTAGCAAAAATCCCACCATGTATTTTACCCTGAGAATTATTAAGATGGTGGCGACGAGCCACAATAGCTCCCAAGCTATAAGTGTTGTTGCCCTCTATTGCATGACGTAAAACAGCAAGGTCTGGTGAACTAAGTGCACCCACCCTCTCCCTAGCAAGCAAGCATTTGGTAATAAAAAGTGCAAAGTAATGAACAGCAGGAAAATGTAAGCCACCGACAGTGATGGCTGACACTCTCCTCTCATCACCCACTGTAAGAGTGCGACAGAAATCCTCAAACTCAGCCGGCCTAGGCTTAGCCAAGCTCCCATCAGACGGGATCATGCAAATGTCAAAAATTCAGTAAGTGGTATCTGGTGGTTTTCAGCATATAAATCAAAGCTCACTTCAGGAGGATTATTTCTAGGCAAGAATGTAAAGCTTTAAACAAAGACATTTGAGAGGATTTGGTGCTGGTCACACTAATCTGCGATGAAGTCGGTGAGATCGGCGTTGGCAATGAATTGCATGAACTCCTCATGAATTCCAGCTTCTTGTAGGAACGGGATGTGCGGCCATTCGCACGGCCGTACCTCCGCCAACCTCCGAAGGTGGAGATCATTGTCAGAAGACTCCCCAATAACACCCTTGGAGTTCTCCTTAGAGCCAAATTTCCTGAAGATATTCATGTCCGCGTATAATTCTTCCTATGAACAAAAATCTGAATTTTTTGTTCACAAAATTTTTCCAACAAAACTTCACCAAACTAATAGCAACTACTCATAGGGATACATAGAGGCCATAGCAAGCATTCAAACTACTTAGAACACTAAGAATTGAACATGCAAGCACATCTATAGCAGCACCAAGAATAGCTATTTATTCAAAGTATAAACCACTAAAACAAAAACTAATTGGACAAATGATGGAGTCACATACCAAGCAACAATCCCCCGAAACAGTTTCGGAAATGGAGCTTTGAGCAAAGAGATCGAAATCCACGGGTTTGAGCTCAAGAACACGGGAGAGAGAGCAAGAGTGATTTTTCTCTGGAGGTAGGTGACAATGTGGGATGAAGAAATAAGTGAGGGGGGCCATGTGGGGACCACAACCCACGAGGGCACGCCTGGGGGCACTAGCGCGCCCAGGTGGGTTGTGCCCACCTGGTGCACCTCCCTCTGGTAATTTTTGTACCAAAAATTCTTAAATATTCAAGAAAAATTCATATTAAATTTTCAGGGCATTCTGAGAACTTTTATTTTTGGGTCATTTTTTATTGCACGGGAAATTCAGAAACAGACAAAACATAGCATTTTATTTTATTTAACTAATAAAAATAGAAAACAAAAGGTAGGGACAGAAGGTAGTGCTTACTAAATTCATTAACTTCATACCATTCAAAAATGATTCATTAATAAGGTTGATCAGGTCTTATTAACAACCACTTTCGATTAGCATGAAACCGAAGAACTTTCGTAAATCACTAAGTTACCTCAATGGGGATATGTATTTCCCCAACAATAAGCATTTCATATTTCTTTTTAACATTAGGTAGAGGTATTTGAAAACTTCCAATAGTGATTGTCGGAGATTTTTCAATAACATTAATACCATTCACTTGGAATTGTCTCTTCGAAAAGTGCATCGTATGCTCATTACCATTGATATGAAAAGTGACCTTGCTTTTATTGCAATCAATAACAGCGCTCGCAGTATTCAAGAAGGGTCTACCAAGGATAATCGACGTGTTGTCGTCCTCGGGCATCTCAAGTATAACAAAGTCAGTCAAGATTGTAATATTAGCTACAACAACAGGCACATCCTCACAGATATCGATAGGTATGGCAGTTGATTTGTCAGCCATTTGCAAAGATATTTCAGTAGGTGTGAGTTTATTCATGTAACATCCCAAATTTTCAATTTGGAATGTTATACATTAGATCATCATTGCATAGCATATTTTATTGCATTTTGGCAAATCCTCGAAAATCCTAAGCAACTCAAGGACCCTCGGAGAGAGTTGGGGATTTTTCGCGGTTTTCATATTTGATTTTTATCAAATAATGAAACGAGGATTTTTGGTTTAATTTATTTTTCTCTCCGAAAAATATTTCATATTAAAATATGAGAGGAGAAAATATGACTTCTCCAAACTAATTGAAATATTGGAGGAAAAATATTAAAATCAAATATTTGATTTTATTCGGATTTTATTTGCAATTTTATTTGCATTAAAAAAAGGTTGCACGTTTTCAAAACTGCATTTTTGGGCCAAGAAAATGTTCATTTCGTTCTAATTATTTTAATTAGATGGTGAAAATTTGTTTTGGCATTTTTGGATTTTTATTTATTTTTCTATGATTTTTTTTAGGTTTGGCGGAATTTATTTATTAAAAAAAACTCGCGAGCGCCAACTGGGCCGAAGCCCAGCCGACGGCCCAGCTCCCGCCCGAGTCGTCCCCGACCTGGAGACCCGCCGCCGCCCGAGTCCTACTCGAGGACGACGCCGCCGCCGCCTTCGCCCCCCTTCCCCACGGCACCCCCCTCTTTAAGTACCCGAGCCCCGCCGCCCCTCGCCGCACCCGAAGACCCCGCCGGAGCCCCGTCCCGCCCGCCGGAATACCTCGCCGGAGGTATAGCCGAGCCGCCGCCACCGTGCCGGTTTTTTTTTAAAAACCGTTCGGTTTATTTTTTTCCGAAACCCTAGATTTTTTTAAATAGATCGGTTTATTTTTTCTTTTGGTTTAGTTAGTTAGTGAATGTCCACCGATCCGTTCGTTTTAACGAATGTGTTCGTCGGTTTGTCGCAGCTAACGAACGTCCGTTCGTTTAACTGTTCGTCAGTTTTCTTTTTCGTCGGATTTTCCGCGATTTCCCAGATCGCGATTTCTGATCTGTTTTTCATTTTAGTTTATCTTTTAGCTCGTTTATCGGAATCAGGCGATTCAAGCGCCTAGAGTTTCGTCTCGAAATTCTCTTTCCGTTTAAACTATCCAAACAAGTTTTGCTACTGTAAAATTTGACTTAGATCCAGATTAGTAAAGGAAGCTTCTTTCTTTCGCCGTTTGACTTTCGTTGCTTCGTTTGATTTGATTCTTTTTGCAAACCGGAGTTCTTAAGTTGAACTTTCTGGTTAGATCTTTATTTGAGTTTTACCCGTGCATTAGATGAGTGCTTATTGTTTGCTTGTTTGTTTGCGATAGAGTACCCGGAGTGTGCCGCTTGCTACTTCGAATCTCTAGGTTTCACGGATCATCATCAAGGCAAGTAACACTTTGATCATACTTCTTTACTACCCAGTTTTATTGCATTAGACCAATCCTCAAACAATTGCATGATTAGGATCTAATTAAATTGTGGGTATTGGGAAGTAGATGAGGTAGTACCTATTACCTGTTTTGTTATCGAACCCTTGGGAGTTACTTCTACGTTTGCTCATATTGCTATGCTATGCTAGTAGACGTGGATTGGGTTTGAGTGTTACCATGACAGATGTGAGATTGTTAATTAATGGTTAACCTTAAGGTGGCAACTAAAACTCACATCTGGGTGGATTGAGGTACCTGGGTATTCCAGGATTGCCTGTTTTTCTATTGGACCGCCACCCAGGTTCAAAGGGATCATGAGATTATTCATGCTAGAAACTTCCGTGTGCAGCCACAAGCTATTATGGGCTCTAGCATAGTTGAGTAGGTTACATGATCTCTTGAAGAGGTGGGCTAGCAGATGTAGGGGAAAGTAGGTGTAACTATCCACCCGGAGTAAAGAGTTATTGTTTCTGAAAGACTGTGTCTCGGTCATCCGTTTCTCAAACATCATGTAGTGCGAGAATCAAGCGGAGGCGATCGATTCTTGTGGGGAAAAGTGCACAAACCTCTGCAGAGTGTATAAACTAATCATGGTTAGCCGTGTCCCCGGTTATGGATGTCTTGAGTATCTAGTACTTGGATTATCATGTGAATCTCATCATGTTACTTTAATTAATTTTGTTGGGTTTGATGATGATACTTAATTGGGACTGAGAATGCTGTCAACCATTCTCAATGTTTAACAACCACCATGATAGTTAAATAAAATTTATTCCTTTGTTGTAGGGAAAAATTGGCTTTTCGCAAAACTGTAACCATAGAGCCTTCTACCAGCCATATATGCATGTAGTATAGCATTATTATATTCATTACTCTCTATGTGTTACGTTGCCAGCATATTCCATGTACTGACCCGTTTTCGGGCTGCAACGTTTCATGTTGTAGATTTTTCAGACGACGAGTAAGGAGCCTTAGGTCGTGGTCTTATACTCAGTGATGCCGTTGGAGTTGATGGACTCACTTATCTTCCAAGTCTTCCGCTGTTATCGTATTTAGATGGCCTTAAGCCATATTTGTCATACTTATTTCTCTCTTGAGATAGTTGTTGTAATAAGTGTGTGATTGCTACTCTGTTATAAATCCTCCATTTGTACTGTGCGTGTCAGCATTACTGATCCAGGGATGACACTGTTTGAGGTCTGGTCGCTACAAAGGTGGTATCAGAGCACACGCTGACTGTAGGACACGACCACTAAGCTTAAACCCTAGAACACTACTCTCTTCTCATTTCTGACTCCCCTCCACTTTCTACTCATTTAGGAATGGCGGATGCAAGGAACAAGTTCATGCAACCGGATGAAGATACACCTTTTGGACGACACTTGAAGGAAGTCACTAAGTACCTGAACATCGGAATACCAAGCTTCACCGGGACTTACAAAGCCACACTACCAGAAGAGGAGCGCTGGAAGATTCAAGTTCAAGTTCCAGGAAGGACGTTTACGCCAGTCACTGAGCCTATAGAGTTTTCCTTTGATGCACCAACCTGGAGTTTAGGGAAGAGCATGGCAGCCCACATCTCTATGGGACGCATTGGAGAAGTCTACCACAGGGAGCTTAAGGATACTATTTATCAGATTTGTGGACGCCGAGATGAGCAATGGGAGATGATCAGCACCAAGAAGGATGGATCAATTGCAGCTTTCATCCAGGAGCAAAACCAACACATTCGTCGCGAGGAGAACCAGATGTGCGCAGACATGATAGATCTGAAGAAGGCATTGACCAAGATCACGGAGTTGGAGGAAGAACTCAAGTCTACGCGCGATGGATATGAGGAGGAGATCTCCACGTTGTTGGAAAAGAATGACGACCTGATAAAGAAGATCAGAGTATTCATAGGAGACCCAGCACCAGGAGGAGAAGATGACGATTCTACTTGCCCGGATAACTACATCATCATCGACGACACCGACTCGGACCCCAGTGAAGATGACTTTGTTGATGAAGCTGGAGCAGATATCATGGAGTCTTCGACCGATCAAAATTTCTAGTAGACCCCCATAATCAGTAGTCGTATTTCCCCCATGTATATAGTATAGTCCGAGCACTTTGTAACGATAGTTAGATCGATTGTATGCCTTGTTTGATTGAGTGATATTGTTTATGTTTGTCTCATGTGCATATGGGTAGTGTTTTCCCCTAGACCTCATTCTATTCTAAATTCTCATCTTTTCTAAACCTATCAGATGCCTCCGAGACGCGACACCGGATTTGTTTTCCCACCGGAGATCACTCAGTTGATTCAGCAGCAGAATGCCCTGATGCAAGTATTAGTACAGAACCAAGGCAGCAACAACAACAACCCACCACCACCTGTTGATCACTTAGCCCATTTCTTGAGGCTAAATTCGCCGGTGTTTTCCAGCAGCACCGAGCCGATTGTTGCAGATGATTGGCTCCGCAAAGTTGGAAGGGAGTTGACCACTGCAGGATGCACAGATGCGGAGAGAGTGCGATTTACCGCACATCAGCTTGATGGACCCGCAACATCATGGTGGGAGAATTACACAGCCACACACCCTATTGACACTGTCACATGGGACCAGTTTCAGCAAGCTTTCCGTACTGCCCATGTTTCAGCAGGAGCTATGGCCATGAAGAAGCGTGAGTTTCGCAACCTACGCCAAGGAGGACGCACCGTAGGCCAGTATGTGGAGGACTTTAGTAAGTTAGCACGTTATGCTCCAGATGACGTTGCTACAGATGCAGCCAAGCAGGAGAAGTTTCTACAAGGACTGAATGATGAGCTGAGTATGCAGTTGATGGTAGCAACCTTCAACAACTACCAGGAGTTGGTCGATAGAGCTCTCATGATTTAAGGGAAGCAGCAGCAGATTGAAAATCGTAAGAGGAAGTATGGACAAGGGAAGTACAATTCTGGATGTCAGCAGAAGCCACGTTTTACCCCGAAATCGGGAGGACAGTTTCAGCATACCCATGGAGGAGGTAGTTCGCACAACCATAATGGCCCCAAGAATGGTAATGGGAATGGAGGAAGCAACGGCCAGAACCGTACCAACCCTTCAACCCCAGCTAACAGAGACCTGAGCCAAGTCACTTGCTTTAAGTGCCAGAAGACTGGACATTATGCCAATGAATGTCCTGAAGCCCAGAATGGAAATGGCAATGGAAGCTCTGGGAAGAAGCCGAACCCTTTCAACAAAGGACATGTGAACCACGTTAGCGTGGAGGAGGTTGAAGCTCAGCCAGATGCAGTAATAGGTAAGTTTTTGGTTAAGTCATTTACTGCAATCGTTCTTTTTGATACTGGTGCATTGCATTCATACATATCAAGGGGATTTGTGGATAAGTTTAAGTTGCCCACCAAAGTTCTCAGAACACCTATGTTAGTAACCTCGCCAGGAGCAGAGTATATGGCAAGCCAAGGATGTTTTCAGATGCCATTGGCCATAGGTAGGCATGTTTTCCCCTCAGACCTAATAGTTTTGGAGTCGCAAGGATTGGATGTGATATTGGGTATGGATTGGTTATCGATGTATGGGGGAAACATCGATTGCGCCAGTAAGACGATTTTGCTTACCACCCCAGAAGGGAGAAGGATTAAGTATGTATCCTGGCATGTGCCGAAGAGGACTCAAGTAAATTCCTTATCAGGAGTTGTACAGGAAGAAGTACCAGTGGTGAAGGATTACCCGGATGTATTTCCAGAAGAGTTGCCAGGCATGCCACCAGATAGAGACATAGAGTTTTTGATTGAACTTTTGCCAGGCACAGGGCCGATATCTAAGAGACCGTACAGGATGCCCGCAAAGGATTTGGAAGAAATTAAGAAACAGATTAAGGAGTTACTGGATAAAGGCTATATTCGCCCAAGTTCTTCACCTTGGGGATCATCCATACTTCTAGTGGAGAAGAAAGATGGATCGTTGAGGATGGTTGTTGGTTATCGAGGATTGAATGAAGTGACCATAAAAAATAAGTACCCACTGCCGATGATCAATGATTTGTTTGACCGATTACTAGGAGCTAAGGTATTTTCCAAGATCGATCTACGATCAGGATACCATCAGTTAAAGATTCGAGAGCAGGATATACCTAAGACGGCTTTTACCACCAGGTATGGGCTATATGAGTATACCGTTATGTCATTTGGCCTGACTAACGCACCTGCCTATTTCATGAACCTGATGAACAAAGTGTTTATGGAGTTTTTGGATAAGTTCGTCGTAGTGTTCATTGATGACATTTTGGTCTACTCAAAGAACGAAGAGGAGCATAAGGAGCATTTGCGTTTGGTACTTGAGAAGCTCAAAGAACATCAGCTATACGCCAAGTTCAGCAAATGTGAGTTTTGGCTGAAGGAAGTTGGATTCCTCGGACATGTTATATCCGGAGAAGGAATAGCAGTAGACCCCACCAGAGTTGACACAGTAACAAGCTGGGAATCACCCGCATCAGTTGGAGAGATCCGGAGTTTTCTTGGACTTGCAGGATACTACCGGAGGTTCATTGAGAATTTCTCAAGGATTGCTAAGCCCATGACAGAGCTGTTAAAGAAGGACACCAAATTCAATTGGACTGAGGAATGTGAAGCTAGTTTCTAAGAGTTGAAGAAACATTTGGTTACATCACCAGTGCTGATTCTGCCAGATCAACGCAAGGATTATGAAGTATATTGCGACGCTTCACGTCAAGGACTTGGAGCAGTGCTAACGCAGGAGGGAAGAGTTGTTTCATATGCTTCACGACAACTTAAATCCCATGAGAAGAATTATGCCACCCATGATTTGGAGTTAGCAGCCGTAGTGCATGCGTTGAAGACATGGAGACATTTTCTCATCGGAAATCACTCTGAGGTGTACACGGATCACAAGAGTTTGAAGTACATTTTCACGCAGAAGGAGTTGAATCTCAGGCAAAGGAGATGGTTGGAGCTCATTAAGGATTATGATATGAGATTGCATTATCACCCAGGGAAGGCTAACGTAGTAGCTGATGCGTTGAGCCGCAAGAGCCATGTCAACACACTCATGACCGGAGAGTTACCGAAATTATTAGCCGAGGATCTTCGCGAGCTATGTTTGGAGATAGTTCCAAGAGGCTATTTAACAACGTTGGAGATTCAGTCTACCTTGATGGAAAAGATCAGAGAAGCTCAGAAGACAGACAAGGAGATTGACGAGATAAAGGAAAGGATGAGCAAAGGAAAAGCCAAGGGATTTCGTGAGGATGAGCACGATACCTTATGGTTTGAGGACCGCGTTTATGTGCCCAATGATCCGGAGATCAGGAAGTTGATCTTGCAAGAGGCCCATGATTCACCGTATTCGATTCACCCAGGAAATACCAAGATGTATTTGGATTTGAAGGATACTTTCTGGTGGACCGGAATCAAGAAGGATATTGCAGAGTATGTAGCAGTTTGCGATGTATGTCAGAGAGTGAAGGCAGAGCATCAGAAGCCAGCAGGATTGCTACAGCCATTGCCGATACCCGAATGGAAATGGGATAAACTAGGCATGGATTTTATCACGGGATTGCCCAGGACTCGTTCAGGCTATGACTCGATATGGGTTGTAGTCGATCGTTTGACGAAAGTAGCTCATTTCATCCCAGGAAGACCACTTACACCAGTGCTAAGTTGGCAAAGATATACATGACCAGGATCGTATGTCTGCATGGAGTTTGGAGAACCATTGTATCAGATAGAGGAACCCAGTTTACTTCAAAGTTTTGGAATCAGTTACATGAAACTTTGGGTACCAGGCTAGAGTTCAGTACAGCCTTTCATCCAAAGACAGACGGACAGACCGAGAGAGTCAATCAGATTTTGGAAGATATGCTGAGAGCTTGTGCGCTGGATTATGGATCTAGTTGGGACGAAAATTTGCCATATGCAGAGTTTTCTTACAACAACAGTTACCAATCCAGTTTGAAGATGGCCCCTT
Source organism: Triticum aestivum (assembly GCF_018294505.1). Lineage (NCBI taxonomy): Eukaryota > Viridiplantae > Streptophyta > Magnoliopsida > Poales > Poaceae > Triticum > Triticum aestivum. Next base: position 153,555,929 of record NC_057802.1, read on the forward strand.
TCGAAGCTTTGTATGGAAGGAGGTGCAGAACACCCTTGTTGTGGAACGAAGTTGGAGACCGCCAGTTGTTTGGACCAGACTTGATTAAGGAATCAGAACAGAGGGTGAAATTGATTCGCGATAGGCTCAAGGTAGCCCAGTCCAGGCAGAAGAGTTATGCGGATTCCAAACGCAAGGAGACAGTTCACGAAGTCGGAGATAGATTTTACCTACGAGTATCACCACTTCGAGGAGTTAAGCGCTTTGGAGTTAAAGGAAAGTTAGCGCCACGTTTTGTAGGACCATACAAAATTTTGGAGTGTATGGGAGAAGTTGCTTACAAACTGGAATTGCCTGAAGGATTGTCAGGAGTTCATGATGTATTTCACGTTTCCCAGTTGAAGAAGTGCCACACAGAGATGGCCAAGATACCACTGAGAGATACAGTGCCACTGGAAGCGATTCAGTTGGATAGTGACTTGACCTATGAGGAGAAACCAGTTAAGATTCTTGAGTATGCCACCCGAGTCACCCGCAGCAAGGTTATCAAGTTTTGCAAAGTTCAGTGGAGTCACCATACCGAGGACGAAGCCACCTGGGAGCGAGAGGAAGATCTACGGAAGAACCACTCTCACCTATTTTCTAGCCAACCCGAATCTCGAGGGTGAGATTCATCTTAAGGGGGGTAGGTTTGTAACATCCCAAATTTTCAATTTGGAATGTTATACATTATATCATCATTGCATAGCATATTTTATTGCATTTTGGCAAATCCTCGAAAATCCTAAGCAACTCAAGGACCCTCGGAGAGAGTTGGGGATTTTTCGCGGTTTTCATATTTGATTTTTATCAAATAATGAAACGAGGATTTTTTGTTTAATTTATTTTTCTCTGTGAAAAATATTTCATATTAAAATATGAGAGGAGAAAATATGACTTCTCCAAAATAATTGAAATATTGGAGGAAAAATATTAAAATCAAATATTTGATTTTATTCGGATTTTATTTGCAATTTTATTTGCATTAAAAAAAGGTTGCATGTTTTCAAAACTGCACTTTTGGGCCAAGAAAATGTTCATCTCGTTCTAATTATTTTAATTAGACAGTGAAAATTTGTTTTGACATTTTTGGATTTTTATTTATTTTTCTATGATTTTTTTAGGTTTGGCAGAATTTATTTATAAAAAAAAACGCGCGAGCGCCGACTGGGCCGAAGCCCAGCCGACGGCCCAGCTCCCGCCCGAGTCGTCCCCGACCTGGAGACCCGCCGCCGCCCGAGTCCTACTCGAGGACGACGACGCCGCCGCCTTCGCCCCCTTCCGCACGGCACCCCCCTCTTTAAGTACCCGAGCCCCGCCGCCCCTCGCCGCACCCGAAGACCCCGCCGGAGCCCCGTCCCGCCCGCCGGAATACCTCGCCGCAGGTATAGCCGAACCGCCGCCACCGTGCCGTTTTTTAAAAAAACCGTTCGGTTTATTTTTTTCCGAAACCCTAGATTTTTTTAAATAGATCGGTTTATTTTTTCTTTTGGTTTAGTTAGTAAGTGAACGTCCACCGATCCGTTCGTTTTAACGAACGTGTTCGTCGGTTTGTCGCAGCTAACAAACGCCTGTTCGTTTAACTGTTCGTCAGTTTTCTTTTTCGTCGGATTTTCCACGATTTCCCAGATCGCGATTTCTGATCTGTTTTTGGTTTTAGTTTATCTTTTAGCTCGTTTATCGGAATCAGGCGATTCAAGCACCTAGAGTTTCGTCTCGAAATTCTCTTTCTGTTTAACCTATCCGAACAAGTTTTGCTACTGTAAAATTTGACTTAGGTCTAGATTAGTAAACGAAGCTTGTTTCTTTCGCCGTTTGACTTTCGTTGCTTCGTTTGATTTGATTCTTTTTGCAAACCGGAGTTCTTAAGTTGAACTTTCTGGTTAGATCTTTATTTGAGTTTTACCTGTGCATTAGTTGAGTGCTTATTGTTTGCTTGTTTGTTTGTGTTGGAAATATGCCCTAGAGGCAATAATAAAATGGTTATTATTATATTTCCTTGTTCATGATGATTGTCTATTATTCATGCTATAATTGTGTTATCCAGAAATCGTAATACATGTGTGAGTACATAGACCACAACATGTCCCTAGTGAGCCTCTAGTTGACTAGCTCGTTGATCAACAGATAGTCATGGTTTCCTGACTATGGACATTGGATGTCATTGATAACGGGATCACATCATTAGGAGAATGATGTGATGGACAAGACCCAATCCTAAGCATAGCACAAAGATCATGTAGTTCGTTTGCTAGAGCTTTTCCAATGTCAAGTATCATTTCCTTAGACCATGAGATCGTGTAACTCCCGGATGCCGTAGGAGTGCTTTGGGTGTACCAAACGTCACAACATAACTGGGTGACTATAAAGGTACACTACAGGTATCTCTGAAAGTGTCTGTTGGGTTGACACGGATCGAGACTGGGATTTGTCACTCCGTATGACGGAGAGGTATCTCTGGGCCCACTCGGTAATGCATCATCATAATGAGCTCAATGTGACTAAGGAGTTAGTCACGGGATCATGCATTACGGTACGAGTAAAGTGACTTGCCGGTAACGAGATTGAACAAGGTATTGGGATACCGATGATCGAATCTCGGGCAAGTAACGTACCGATTGACAAAGGGAATTGTATACGGGATTGATTGAATCCTCGACATCGTGGTTCATCCGATGAGATCATCATGGAACATGTGGGAGCCAACATGGGTATCCAGATCCCGCTGTTGGTTATTGACCGGAGAGGCGTCTCGGTCATGTTTGCATGTCTCCCGAACCCGTAGGGTCTACACACTTAAGGTTCGGTGATGCTAGGGTTGTAGAGATATTAGTATGCGGTAACCCGAAAGTTGTTCGGAGTCCCGGATGAGATCCCGGACGTCACGAGGAGTTCCGGAATGGTCCGGAGGTGAAGAATTATATATAGGAAGTCGAGTTTCGGCCACCGGGAAAGTTTCGGGGGTTATCGGTATTGTACCGGGACCACCGGAAGGGTCCCGGGGGTCCACCGGGTGGGGCCACCTATCCCGGAGGGCCCCATGGGCTGAAGTGGGAGGGGAACCAGCCCCTGGTGGGCTGGTGCCCCCCCATGGGCCTCCCCCTGCGCCTAGGGTTGGAAACCCTGGGGTGGGGGCGCCCCACCTGACTTGGGGGGGAAGTTTCCCCCCCTTGGCCGCCGCCCCCGTGTAGATGGGATCCCAGGGGCCGGCGCCCCCCCGGGGGGCCTATATAAAGGGGGAGGGAGGGCTACTGTACCCTAGCCCCTGGCGCCTCCCTCTTCCCCCTACAACACCTCTCCCTCCCGCTTGTGCTTGGCGAAGCCCTGTCGGGATCCCCGCTACTTCCACCACCACACCGTCGTGCTGCTGGATCTCTATCAACCTCTCCTTTCCCCTTGCTGGATCAACAAGGAGGAGACGTCGCTGCTCCATACATGTGTTGAACACGGAGGTGTCGTCCATTCGGCGGTCGGTCATCGGTGATTTGGATCACGACGAGTACGACTCCATCAACCCCGTTCACTTGAACGCTTCCGCTCGCGATCTACAAGGGTATGTAGATGCACTCCTTTCCCCTCGTTGCTAGTAAACTCCATAGATGGATCTTGGTGATGCGTAGAAAATTTTAAAATTCTGCAACGATCCCCAACAGTGGCATCATGAGCCAGGCCTATGCGTAGTTACTATGCACGAGTAGAACACAAAGCAGTTGTGGGCGTAGATGTTGTCAATTTTTCTTGCCACTACTAGTCTTATCTTGTTTCGGTGGTATTGTGGGATGAAGCGGCCCGGACCGACCTTACATGTACGCTTACGTGAGACAGGTTCCACCGACTGACATGCACTAGTTGCATAAGGTGGCTAGCGGGTGTCTGTCTCTCCCACTTTAGTCGGAACGGATTCGATGAAAAGGGTCCTTATGAAGGGTAAATAGAAATTGGCATATCACGTTGTGGTTTTACGTAGGTAAGAAACGTTCTTGCTAGAAACCTATAGAAGCCACGTAAAAACTTGCAACAACAATTACAGGATGTCTAACTTGTTTTTGCAGCATGTGCCTTGTGATGTGATATGGCCAAAAGGATGTGATGAATGAGATATATGTGATGTATGAGATTGATCATGTTCTTGTAATAGGAATCACGACTTGCATGTCGTTGAGTATGACAACCGGCAGGAGCCATAGGAGTTGTCTTTATTTTTTTTGTATGACCTGCGTGTCATTGAATAACGCCATGTAAATTACTTTACTTTATTGCTAAACACGTTAGCCATGTAAGTAGAAGTAATCGTTGGCGTGACAACTTCATGAAGACACGATGATGGAGATCATGATGATGGAGATCATGGTGTCATGCCGGTGACGGAGATGATCATGGCGCCCCGAAGATGGAGATCAAAGGAGCAAAATGATATTGGCCATATCATGTCACTATTTGATTGCATGTGATGTTTACCATGTTTTACATCTTATTTGCTTAGAACGACGGTAGTAAGTAAGATGATCCCTTATAATAATTTCAAGAAAGTGTTCCCCCTAACTGTGCACCGTTGCGAAGGTTCGTTGTTTTGAAGCACCACGTGATGATCGGGTGTGATAGATTCTAACGTTCGCATACAACGGGTGTTGACGAGCCTAGCATGTACAGACATGGCCTCGGAACACACGCAATACACTTAGGTTGACTTGACGAGCCTAGCATGTACAGACATGGCCTCGGAACACGGAAGACCGAAAGGTCGAGCATGAGTCGTATAGAAGATACGATCAACATGGAGATGTTCACCGATCTTGACTAGTCCGTCTCACGTGATGATCGGACACGGCCTAGTTAACTCGGATCATGTTTCACATAGATGACTAGAGGGATGTCTATCTGAGTGGGAGTTCATTGAATAATTTGATTAGATGAACTTAATTATCATGAACTTAGTCTAAAATCTTTACAATATGTCTTGTAGATCAAATGGCCCACGTTGCCCTCAACTTCAACGCGTTCCTAGAGAAAACCAAGCTAAAAGATGATGGCAGCAACTATACGGACTGGGTCCGGAACCTGAGGATCATCCTCATAGCTGCCAAGAAAGAATATGTCCTAGAAGCACCGCTAGGTGAAGCACCCATCCCAGAGAACCAAGACGTTATGAACACTTGGCAATCACGTGCTGATGATTACTCCCTCGTTCAGTGCGGCATGCTTTACAGCTTGGAACCGGGGCTCCAAAAGCGTTTTGAGAAACATGGAGCATATGAGATGTTCGAAGAGCTGAAAATGGTTTTCCAAGCTCATGCCCGGGTTGAGAGATATGAAGTCTCCGACAAGTTCTTCAGTTGTAAAATGGAGGAAAATAGTTCTGTCAGTGAGCACATACTCAAAATGTCTGGGTTACACAACCGCTTGTCTCAGCTGGGAGTTAATCTCCCGGATGACGCGGTCATTGGCAGAATCCTTCAGTCGCTTCCACCAAGCTACAAGAGCTTTGTGATGAACTTCAATATGCAGGGGATGGAAAAGACCATTCCTGAGGTATATTCAATGTTGAAATCAGCGGAGGTGGAGATCAAAAAGGAACATCAAGTGTTGATGGTGAATAAAACCACTAAGTTCAAGAAAGGCAAGGGTAAGAAGAACTTCAAGAAGGACGGCAAGGGAGTTGCCGCGCCCGGTAAGCTAGTTGCCGGGAAGAAGTCAAAGAATGGACCCAAGCCTGAGACTGAGTGCTTTTATTGCAAGGGAAGTGGTCACTGGAAGCGGAACTGCCCCAAATACTTAGCGGACAAGAAGGCCGGCAACACCAAAGGTATATGTGATATACATGTAATTGATGTGTACCTTACCAGTACTCGTAGTAGCTCCTGGGTATTTGATACCGGTGCGGTTGCTCATATTTGTAACTCAAAACAGGAGCTGCGGAATAAGCGGAGACTGGCGAAGGACGAGGTGACGATGCGCGTCGGGAATGGTTCCAAGGTCGATGTGATCGCCGTCGGCACGCTACCTCTGAATTTACCTACGGGATTAGTTTTAAACCTCAATAATTGTTATTGAGTGCCACCTTTGAGCATGAACATTGTATCAGGATCTCGTTTAATTCGAGATGGCTACTCATTTAAATCCGAGAATAATGGTTGTTCTATTTATATGAGAGATATGTTTTATGGTCATGCCCCGCTGGTCAATGGTTTATTCTTAATGAATCTCGAACGTGATGTTACACATATTCATAGTGTGAATACCAAAAGATGTAAAGTTGATAACGATAGTCCCACATACTTGTGGCACTGCCGCCTTGGTCACATTGGTGTCAAACGCATGAAGAAGGTCCATGCAGATGGACTTTTGGAGTCTCTTGATTACGAATCATTTGACACGTGCGAACCATGCCTCATGGGTAAGATGACCAAGACTCTGTTCTCCGGAACAATGGAACGAGCAACCAACTTATTGGAAATCATACATACTGATGTGTGCGGTCCAATGTTTGAGGCTCGCGGTGGCTATCGTTATGTTCTCACTCTCACTGATGACTTGAGTAGATATGGGTATGTCTACCTAATGAAACACAAGTCTGAAACCTTTGAAAAGTTCAAGGAATTTCAGAGTGAGGTTGAGAATCAACATGACAGGAAAATAAAGTTCTTATGATCAGATCGTGGAGGAGAATATTTGAGTCACGAATTTGGCACACACTTAAGGACATGCGGAATAGTTTCACAACTCACGCCGCCTGGAACACCTCAGCGAAATGGTGTGTCCGAACGTCGTAATCGCACTCTATTGGATATGGTGCGATCTATGATGTCTCTTACCGATCTACCGCTCTCATTTTGGGGCTATGCTTTAGAGACTGCCGCATTCACTTTAAATAGGGCTCCGTCGAAATCCGTTGAGATGACACCGTATGAATTATGGTTTGGGAGGAAACCTAAGCTGTCGTTTCGAAAAGTTTGGGGATGCGATGGTTATGTGAAGAAACTTCAACCTGAAAAGCTCGAACCCAAGTCGGAAAAATGCGTCTTCATAGGATACCCTAAGGAAACCATTGGGTATACCTTCTACCTCAGATCCGAAGGCAAGATCTTTGTTGCCAAGAACGGGTCCTTTCTGGAGAAAGAGTTTCTCTCGAAAGAATTAAGTGGGAGGAAAGTGGAACTTGATGAGGTGATAGTCGGCCCTTCCGAACCGGAAAGTAGCGCAGCGCGGGAAAATGTTCCTGTGGGGCCTACATCGACTGGGGAGGAAGTTAATGATGATGATCATGAAGCTTCGGATCAAGTTACTGCTGAACTTCGAAGGTCCACAAGGACACGTTCCGCACCAGAGTGGTACGGCAACCCTGTCCTGGAAATCATGTTGTTAGACAACGGTGAACCTTCGAACTATGAAGAAGCGATGGCGGGCCCGGATTTCGACAAATGGCTAGAAGCCATGAAATCCGAGATAGGATCCATGTATGAAAACGAAGTATGGACTTTGACTGACTTGCCCGATGATCGGCGAGCCATAGAAAATAAATGGATCTTTAAGAAGAAGACAGACGCAGATGGTAATGTGACCATCTATAAGGCTCGACTTGTCGCTAAGGGTTATTGACAAGTTCAAGGGGTTGACTACGATGAGACTTTCTCACCCATAGCGAAGCTGAAGTCCGTCCGAATCATGTTAGCAATTGCCGCATTCTATGATTATGAGATATGGCAAATGGACGTCAAAACGGCATTCCTTAACGGCTTTCTTAAGGAAGAATTGTATATGATCCAGCCGGAAGGTTTTGTCGATCCTAAGAATGCTAACAAGGTATGCAAGCTCCAGCGCTCCATCTATGGGCTGGTGCAGGCATCTCGGAGTTGGAACATTCGTTTTGATGAGATGATCAAAGCGTTTGGGTTTACACAGACTTATGGAGAAGCCTGTGTTTACAAGAAAGTGAGTGGGAGCTCTGTAGCATTTCTCTTATTATATGTGGATGACATACTATTGATGGGAAATGATATAGAATTCTTGGAAAGTATAAAGGCCTATTTGAACAAGTGTTTTTCAATGAAGGACCTTGGAGAAGCTGCTTATATATTAGGCATCAAGATCTATAGAGATAGATCAAGACGCCTCATTGGTCTTTCACAGAGTACGTACCTTGACAAGATATTGAAGAAGTTCAATATGGATCAGTCCAAGAAGGGGTTCTTGCCTGTATTGCAAGGTGTGCAATTGAGCACGGCTTAATGCCCGACCACGGCAGAAGATAGAGAAAAGATGAGTGTCATCCCCTATGCCTCAGCCATAGGGTCTATTATGTATGCCATGCTGTGTACCAGACCTGATGTAAACCTTGCCGTAAGTTTGGTAGGAAGGTACCAAAGTAATCCCGGCATGGAACACTAGACAGCGGTCAAGAATATCCTGAAGTACCTGAAGAGGACTAAGGATATGTTTCTTGTTTATGGAGGTGACGAAGAGCTCGTCGTAAAGGGTTACGTCGACGCTAGCTTCGACACAGATCCGGATGACTCGAAGTCACAAACCGGATACGTGTATATTTTGAATGGAGGGGCAGTAAGCTGGTGCAGTTGCAAGCAAAGCGTCGTGGCGGAATCTACATGTGAAGCGGAGTACATGGCGGCCTCAGAGGCAGCGCAAGAAGCAATCTGGATGAAGGAGTTCATTACCGACCTAGGGGTGATTCCCAATGCGTCGGGCCCGATGACTCTCTTCTGTGACAACACTGGAGCTATTGCCCTTGCCAAGGAGCCCAGGTTTCACAGGAAGACCAGGCATATCAAGCGTCGCTTCAACTCCATTCGTGAAAGTGTTCAGAATGGAGACATATATATTTGTAAAGTACATACGGACCTGAATGTAGCAGATCCGTTGACTAAACCTCTCCCTAGAGCAAAACATGATCAACACCAGAACTCTATGGGTGCTCGATTCATCACAATGTAACTAGATTATTGACTCTAGTGCAAGTGGGAGACTGTTGGAAATATGCCCTAGAGGCAATAATAAAATGGTTATTATTATATTTCCTTGTTCATGATGATTGTCTATTATTCATGCTATAATTGTGTTATCCGGAAATCGTAATACATGTGTGAATACATAGACCACAACATGTCCCTAGTGAGCCTCTAGTTGACTAGCTCGTTGATCAACAGATAGTCATGGTTTCTTGACTATGGACATTGGATGTCACTGATAACGGGATCACATCATTAGGAGAAGGATGTGATGGACAAGACCCAATCCTAAGCATAGCACAAAGATCGTGTAGTTCGTTTGCTAGAGCTTTTCCAATGTCAAGTATCATTTCCTTAGACCATGAGATCGTGTAACTCCCGGATGCCGTAGGAGTGCTTTGGGTGTACCAAACGTCACAACGTAACTGGGTGACTATAAAGGTACACTATAGGTATCTCTGAAAGTGTCTGTTGGGTTGACACGGATCGAGACTGGGATTTGTCACTCCGTATGACGGAGAGGTATCTCTGGGCCCACTCGGTAATGCATCATCATAATGAGCTCAATGTGACTAAGGAGTTAGTCACGGGATCATGCATTACGGTACGAGTAAAGTGACTTGCCGGTAACGAGATTGAACAAGGTATTGGGATACCGACGATCGAATCTCGGGCAAGTAACGTACCGATTGACAAAGGGAATTGTATACGGGATTGATTGAATCCTCGACATCGTGGTTCATCCGATGAGATCATCGTGGAACATGTGGGAGCCAACATGGGTATCCAGATCCCGCTGTTGGTTATTGACCGGAGAGGCGTCTCGGTCATGTCTGCATGTCTCCCGAACCCGTAGGGTCTACACACTTAAGGTTCGGTGACGCTAGGGTTGTAGAGATATTAGTATGCGGAAACCCGAAAGTTGTTCGGAGTCCCGGATGAGATCCCGGACGTCACGAGGAGTTCCGGAATGGTCCGGAGGTGAAGAATTATATATAGGAAGCCGAGTTTCGGCCACCGGGAATGTTTCGGGGGTTATCGGTATTGTACCGGGACCACCGGAAGGGTCCCGGGGGTCCACCGGGTGGGGCCACCTATCCCGGAGGGCCCCATGGGCTGAAGTGGGAGGGGAACCAGCCCCTGGTGGGCTGGTGCGCCCCCCATAGGCCTCCCCCTGCGCCTAGGGTTGGAAACCCTGGGGTGGGGGGCGCCCCACCTGACTTGGGGGGGAAGTTTCCCCCCCTTGGCCGCCGCCCCCTGTAGATGGGATCCCAGGGGCCGGCGCCCCCCAGGGGGCCTATATAAAGGGGGAGGGAGGGCTGCTATACCCTAGCCCCTGGCGCCTCCCTCTTCCCCCTGCAACACCTCTCCCTCCCGCTTGCGCTTGGCAAAGCCCTGCCGGGATCCCCACTACTTCCACCACCACGCCGTTGTGCTGCTGGATCTCTATCAACCTCTCCTTTCCCCTTGCTGGATCAAGAAGGAGGAGACGTCGCTGCTCCGTACGTGTGTTGAACACGGAGGTGCCGTCCGTTCGGCGCTCGGTCATCGGTGATTTGGATCACGACGAGTACGACTCCATCAACCCCGTTCACTTGAACGCTTCCGCTCGCGATCTACAAGGGTATGTAGATGCACTCCTTTCCCCTCGTTGCTAGTAAACTCCATAGATGGATCTTGGTGATGCGTAGAAAATTTTAAAATTCTGCAACGATCCCCAACAGTTTGCGATAGAGTACCCGGAGTGCGCCGCTTGCTACTTCGAATCTCTAGGTTTCACGGATCATCAGCAAGGCAAGTAACACTTTGATCATACTTCTTTACTACCCAGTTTTATTGCATTAGACCAATCCTCAAACAACTGCATGATTAGGATCTAATTAAATTGTGGGTATTGGGAAGTAGATGAGGTAGTACCTATTACCTGTTTTGTTATCAAACCCTTGGGAGTTACTTCTACGTTTGCACATATTGCTATGCTATGCTAGTAGACGTGGATTGGGTATTAGTGTTACCATGACAGATGTGAGATTGTTAATTAATGGTTAACCTTAAGGTGGCAACTAAAACTCAAATCTGGGTGGATTGAGGTACCTGGGTATTCCAGGATTGCCTGTTTTTCTTTTGGACCGCCACCCAGGTTCAAAGGGATCATGAGATTATTCATGCTAGAAACTTCCGTGTGCAGCCACAAGCTATTATGGGCTCTAGCATAGTTGAGTAGGTTACATGATCTCTTGAAGAGGTGGGCTAGCAGATGTAGGGGAAAGTAGGTGTAACTGTCCACCCGGAGTAAAGAGTTATTGTTTCTGAAAGACTGTGTCTCGGTCATCCGTTTCTCAAACATCATGTAGTGCGAGAATCAAGCGGAGGCGATCGAGTCTTCTGGGGAAAAGTGCACAAACCTCTGCAGAGTGTATAAACTAATCATGGTTAGCCGTGTCAACCATTCTCAATGCTTAACAACCACCATGATAGTTAAATAAAATTTATTCCTTTGTTGTAGGAAAAAATTGGCTTTTCGCAAAACTGTAACCATAGAGCCTTCTACCAGCCATATATGCATGTAGTATAGCATTATTATATTCATTACTCTCTATGTGTTACATTGCCAGCATATTCCATGTGCTGACCCGTTTTCGGGCTGCAACGTTTCATGTTGCAGACTTTTCAGACGATGAGTAAGGAGCCTTAGGTCGTGGTCTTATACTCAGTGATGCCGTTGGAGTTGATGGACTCACTTATCTTCCAAGTCTTCCGCTGTTATCGTATTTAGATGGCCTTAAGCCATATTTGTCATACTTATTTCTCTCTTGAGATACTCGTTGCAATAAGTGTGTGATTGCTACTCTGTTATAAATCCTCCATTTGTACTGTGTGTGTCAGCATTACTGATCCAGGGATGACACTGGTGCACAGCAGCACAGACTGTTTGAGGTCTGGTCGCTACAATTCAAGTCAAGTATTTTATGTAAAAAGAAAGGCATAACACTAACACCAGCTCCTAAATCATACAAAGCAGTTTTCACATAATTCTTTTTAATAGAGCAAGGTATAGTTGGTATTCCCGGATCTCCAAGTTTTTTAGGTACTCCATCTTTGAAAGTATAATTAGCAAGCATAGTGGAGATTTCAGCTTCCGGTATTTTTCTCTTATTAGTGATGATGTCTTTCATATACTCTGCATAAGGAGGCATTTTCAAGACATCAGTCAAGCGAGTACGCAAAAAGACTGGCCTCAGCATTTCAGCAAAGCGTTCAAATTCTTCCTCATCTTTCTTTTTAGTTGACTTGGGTGGCAAAGGCATAGGTTTTTGAACCCACGGTTCTCTTTCTTTACCGTGTTTCCTAGCCACAAAGTCTCTTTTATCATACCTTTTATTCTTAGGTTGTGGGTTATCAAGATCAATAGGTGGTTCTATCTCAACATCATTATCTGGTTCTTTATCATTGTTTGGTTGAGAGTCTTCATGAACCTCATCATTATCTTTTTCATTATCAGTAGGTGAGTGTTCATTACCAGAATGAGTTTCAGCATCAGAGATAGAAGTTTCATTATTATTATCAGGAGGTTTTTCTATTTCAGGTTCACTAGAAGTGTGCAAAGTCCTATCATTTTTCTTTTTCTTTTTAGAAGGACTAGGTGCACTAGTGTTAGCTCTTTGTGAATCTTGTTCAATTCTTTTTGGGTGTCCCTCAGGATAAAGTGGTTCCTGAGTCATTTTACCTCCTCTAGTTGCAACTCTAACAGCAAAGTCATGCATATTATGATTCATTTCATCAAGTAATTCTCTTTGTGATTTAGCAACTTGTTATAGTTGAGTTTGAACCATAGAAGCATGTTTTACCACACCTCTAACATCATTTGAGATTCTAAATAACAAGTCACTGAGCAATCATATCAGAATTATATTCTAATTGTTTCATAACATTTGCATTGAAGTGATCTTGTTTTCTAATGTAGTTTTCAAACTCATAAAGGCATTGACTAGGATGCATATTGTGAGGATTATCATTATCATTGAACTTTATGAGAGAATTTACCTCTACCACCTTAGGCAATGGTGGTGTATTAAGCCCATGTATTTCTTCAATAGGAGGTAAATTTTTAACATCCTCAGCTTTAATACCTTTTTCTTTCATAGATTTCTTTGCCTCTTGCATATCTTCAGGACTGAGATATAATATACCCTTTTCTTTGGAGTGGGTTTAGGAGGTGGTTCAGGAATAGTCCAATCATCATAATTTTTCAAGATATTATTCAATAATTCTTCAACTTGAGCAATAGTTCGTTCCCTGAAAACACAACCAGCACAACTATCTAGGAAGTCCCTAGAAGCATCAGTTAGTCCATATAGAAGATATCAAGTATTTCATTTTTCTTAAGAAGATGATCAGGCAAAGCATTAAGTAATTTACAAAGCCTCCCCCAAGCTTGTGGGAGACTCTCTTCTTTGGTTTGCACAAAGTTAAATATTTCCTGTAAGGCAGCTTGTTTCATATGAGCAGGAACATATTTTTCAGAGAAGTAATAAATCATATCCTGGGGACTACGCACACAACCAGGAGCAAGAGTATTGTACCAAGATTTAGCATCACCCTTTAATGAGAAAGGAAATAATTTGAGAATAAAGTAATAACGAGTTTTCTCATCATGAGTAAAAAGGGTGTCTATGTCATTCAACTTAGTAAGATGTGCCACAACAGTTTCAGTTTCATAATGGAAAGGATTAGATTAAACCAAAGTAATTAACTCTGGGTCGACAGAGAATTCATAATCCTTATCAGCAATACAGATAGGAGAAGTAAGAAACTTAGGAACACATTTCATTCTAGCATTTAGAGATTTTTCTTTATACTTGCATAGTAATTTCTCTAGATCATCTCTATCATTGCAAACAAGAATATCTCTAGTTGCTTCTTCACTCATAACATAACCTTCCCGTACCTTAGGCAATTCATATCTAGGAAGGCTAGTTCTAGCAGGTGTTTCAGGAGTTTCAGTTTCAAGCTCATCATCAGATTCAACAACATCATGTTGTATAACTCTAGCAATTTGTTTATCAAGAAAATCACCAAGTGGCACATCATCATTATCAAGCAAGGTACTAGCATCATCATAAGCATCATTCATAGTAGAAGTAGCATCATCAACAGATATAGGGGATCACAACAGTTTTCGAGGGTAGAGTATTCAACATAACAGAAGGTGAATCTAAAGCAGAACTAGATGGCAGTTCCTTACCTCCCCTTGTCTTTGAGGGAAATATCTTAGTCTTTGGATCCTTCAGATTCTTCATAGTGATAATATGATAATAATCCCAAGTGACTCAACAAATATAGCTATGCTGCCCGGCAACGACGCCAGAAAAAGGTCTTGATAACCCACAAGTATAGGGGATCACAACAGTTTTCGAGGGTAGAGTATTCAACCCAAATTTATAGATTCGACACAAGGGGAGCCAAAGAATATTTGAAGGTATTAGCAGCTGAGTTGTTAATTCAACCACACCTGGAGATGAATTATCTGCAGCAAAGTGATCAGTAGCAAAGTAGTTTGATAGTTTTGATAATAGTGACAGCAGCAACGGTAACAGTAACAGTGATGGCAGTAATTTGTAGCAAGTGTAACAGTGATGATAGCAATAGTAACGCAGCAAGATCAATAAGGATAAATTCGTAGGCATTGGATCGGTGACTTGTTGGATGATATTCATCATGTGACAGTTATAACCTAGGGTGATACGACACTAGCTCCAGTTCATCGATATAATGTAGGCATGTATTCCATAAATAGTCATACATGCTTTATTAAAAGAACTTGCATGACATCTTTTGTCCTACCCTCCCGTGGCAGCAGGGTCCATATTCAAAACTAAGGGATATTAAGGCCTCCTTTTAATAGAGAACCGGAACAAAGCATTAACACATAGTGAATACATGAACTCCTCAAACTACGGTCATCACCGAGAGTGGGCCCGGTTGTTGTCACTCCGGGGTTGTCGGATCATAACCATAGTAGGTGACTATAACTTGCAAGATCGGATCTAAAACATGGATATAATGATGAATTCATAAACGGTTCAGATCTGAGTTCATGGCACCCAGGCCCAAAGTGACAAGCATTAAGCATAGCAAATTCATAGCAACATCAATCTAAGAACATAGTGGATACTAGGGATCGGGCCCTAACAAAACTAACTCGATTACATGAAGGAATTACTCACTCCCAGTGGGGAGCATCATGGAATTGGCGATGGAGATGGGTTGGTGATGACGAAGAACGAAGATCCCCCTCTCCGGAACCCCAAACGGACTCCAAATCTGCCCTCCCGAGGAAGAACAGGGCTTGGCGGCGGCTCCGTCTCGTGGATCGTGATAATTCTTTTTCCTTGATTTTTTCTAGAATAATGTGAATTTATAGTATCAGGGGGGTTGTCAGCGGGTTCACCAGGTGGGTACAACCCACCTGGGCGCGCCAGGAGAGGGGGCGCGCCCTGGTGGGTTGTTCCCACCCAGGGGCCCCTCTCTGGTGGGTCTTGGCTCCAAAAATCCTTATTATTGATATAAAAAATCCTCGCAAAGTTTTGTTCCATTCCGAGAACTTTCATTTCTGCACAAAAACAACACCATGGTAGTTCTGCTGAAAACAGCGTCAGTTTGGGGTTAGTTTCATTCAAATCATGCAAATTAGAGTCCAAAACAAGAGGAAAAGCGTGAGAAAACGTAGATATGTTGGAGACGTATCAGCTGCCCCTTCGAACCCCGCCCGCTAACCAGCTAGCAATACCACCGTGTGCGTAGCGCCTTGTATTTCCTACACGATCACTCAAACCAGTAGAATGCGATTCTATGCATAACTTTATTTCACAGGGTTTGATGTCAATAGTATGGCTCATGTGTATGTGATGCATGTGCGTAAATTATACATGGCATGCGTGTCATGTTTGTCGGCCGGCAGGAGCCAAAGTGCTGTCATGTATAACGACCCGCGCATCGACTTGTGACTCTATGTGAAATTCATTACTAGTTGTAGTAGTTGGATAATAGAGATTAGGTTGGTGGGTTGGCGTCCCGGCGTGACAAACAAGATGGAGTTCCTAGATGGTCATCAAAGTCGGAGCTGACCTGGAAGAACATCCATGAAGGAGCCATACTATTTCACAATATATGTTTATTTGTGATTGTTATGCTTCTTGTTTTCTATGCATGTTAGAATGGTAGAAAGATCCCTTGTTAATATCAAGCAATTTGCCATTCCCGATGTTGCACCTTCGCACGTCAAGTACGTCTATTAGTGGGCTCATAAAATTGGGGTGTTGCTAGGTGTCCTTGAACTAAAGGGTTCGTGTCGGACACAGACATGCACTACATCAGGTTAACTTGACAAGGCTATCAAAATGGTTTTGGGCCTTGTGGCAAAGAAGGTTGGGGGCCGGGGTATGAGATACCTTACTGACCGACATGAGTCGTATAGAGATACGATTAGCAAGGAGTTGCTTACTGGATAGGCATGTTGTCTAGCAGTGATGCTAAAGCTCACTAGTCGCATGTGCTAGTCGGATCCTGAATCACTAAGAGTTTGCAGAGGGATGCCAACTTTAGTGGGAGTATTTATATTTAAGGCCTGAATTACTCTACATAAACACATTGCTTAGTGATTGCATATTTTCTGTTGGAGGTCAATGGCACCACCTGCTCAACCCAACTTTGCATTGAAATCAA
The DNA here is from genome assembly GCF_018294505.1 of Triticum aestivum. Classification (NCBI taxonomy): domain Eukaryota; kingdom Viridiplantae; phylum Streptophyta; class Magnoliopsida; order Poales; family Poaceae; genus Triticum; species Triticum aestivum. Next base: position 153,572,632 of record NC_057802.1, read on the forward strand.
TTCTGGAAAAGGATAAACTGAATGGAACAAACTTTACCACCTGGTATAGAAATCTGAGAATTATTCTCAAGCACAATAAAAAGGACCATGTTCTAGAGGATCCACTTCCAGAGGAACCTGGCGATAATGCTAATGCCACAAATAAGAATGCCTACCAGAAACTCATTGACGAATCAATGGAGATCAACTGTCTGGGCTTGTATGGAGCCCGATTTGCAACATCATTTCGAAAATGTTGAGGCTTACGATATGATCGAGAGTCTCAAGAGCATGTTTCAGACACAGGCTAGGTACGAAAGGTTCAACATCTGGCGATCCTTGATGGATTGCAAGCTGAAGGAAGGTGATCCACTGAGCCCACATGTGATCAAGATGATCGGATGTGTGCAAGCTTTGGATCGATTGGGCTTCCCGCTCTTGGATGAGCTGGCTACTGATGCAGTTCTGGGTTCTCTTCCGCCCAGCTATGGGACGTTCATCTCGAACTATCATATGCATGGCATGGATAAGAAGCTCACTGAATTGCATGGGATGCTCAAAGTGGCAGAGCAGGATATTAAGAAAGGCACGCAGCAAGTGTTGATGGTGCATAAATCGGCTAAGTTCAAGAAGAGTTGGTCCAAGAAAAAGGCTAAGGCAAAGGGCACAGAGACGGTAACCTCCACTGCTGCGCCGAAGTCTGGACCGAACTCGAAGAACATTTGCTATCATTGCAAGGAGACCGGTCACTGGAAGAGGAACTGTAGCAAGTGGCTTGCAGAGCATGGCAAGAAGGCCGGAAATGCTACTTCACGCAAAGGTACACTTGTTGCATATGTTATAGACATTTACCTTACTGACATACCTAGTAGCTCTTGGGTATTTCATACCGGATCGGTTGTTCATATTTGCAACTCGATGCATGGGCTGGTAAGAACTAGGTGTGTGGCACAAGGGGAGATTGACATCAGGGTCAACAACAAAGCAAGAGTTGCTGCGTTGGAGGTCTGCACGATGCAGCTCCAGCTTCCTTCTGGATTTATTTTGAAAGTGAATAATTGTTATTACATTCCTGCACTTAGTCAGAACATTATTTCTGCCTCATGCTTGATGTGTCAGGGTTATGAATTCAATTTAAAGGACAATGGTTGTTCGTTTTATTTGAATGGTATGTTCCACGGCTATGCATTGTTGATGGGCTATTTATATTGAATCTAGAATAGGCACCGGTCTATAACGTGAATGTCAAGAGGCATAAGCCTAATGAGATATATCCGACATACTTCTGGCATTGCCGGCTTGGACACATTAGTCTGAAACGCATGAAGAAGCTCCATGATGATGGGCTCCTAACTTCGTCCGACTTTGAGTCGTTCAAGACATGCGAATCATGCTTGCTCAGCAAGATGACTAAGTCTACTTTCGCAAAGAGTTGCGAGAGGGCGTCCGAGCTATTGGGACTTATACATAGTGATGTGTGTGGTCCAATGAGCACAACTGCCAGAGGTGGCTCTCAGTACTTCGTGACTTTTACCGACGACTTGAGTAGATATGGATATATCTATTTGATGAGGCACAAGTCAAAAACTTTTGAAAAGTTCAAAGGGTTTCAGAACGAGGTTGAGAATCAGCTCGGCAAGACTATAAAACTTCTATGATCAGATCGTGGAGGTGAGTACATGAGCCAAGAATTTGATGATCATCTGAAAAGCCGAGGTATAGTACCTCAGCTCACACCTCTGGGTACGCCACAAACAAATGGCGTGTCGGAACGGAGGAATAGGACCTTGTTGGACATGGTCCGGTCAATGATGAGCAAATCGGATTTACCCTTGTCATTCTGGGGATATGCTCTAGAAACTGCAGCTTTCACACTTAATAGGGTACATTCAAAATTCGTAGATAAGACACCACATGAGATGTGGACCGGGAAGAGTCCCAGTTTGTCTTTTCTAAAGATTTGGGTTGTGAAGCATTTGTCAAGCGACTTATGTCAGACAAGCTTACACCCAAGTCGGATAAATGCATATTCGTGGGATGTCCAAGGGAAACCTTAGGATACAACTTCTACAAGCGCGAAGAGAACAAAGTGTTTGTTGCTCGGAACAGGGTTTTCCTTGAGAAAGAGTTTCTCAGTCGGGAGGCCAGTGGGAGGACGGTCTGACTCGAAGAAATTCGAGTACCACTCGGGGACGGCTCGGCGGGTGATGAGATTGTACCGGAGTCAGTTAGGGAACCCCTAGTGGAAGCGGCACCGGAACAACAAAGGTCGGAAAGATTGCGCAGAGTGTGTGATGTATTGTTGCTAGAGAGCGACGAGCCGGCCACGTATGCGGAAGCGATGGTGAGCCCGCATTCCGAGGCATGGCTAGAGGCCATGAGATCCGAGTTAAAGTCCATGGATGAGAATCAAGTCTGGGACTTGGTTGATCCACCGTGTAACGCCCACGATGCGGCTATATCTCCCACGTGTCGAGGCACGACTTAGAGGCATAACCGCATAGTGGTTTTGTCGCAAGAAGGGTCATCTTCACACAATCCCATGTAATGAACAAGAATGGGATAAAGTGTTGGCTTACAATCGCCACTTCACACAATACATAAATATTATTCATACATCATCCAAAATACAATCATATAGACCGACTACGGTCAAAACCAGATGAAAATAAGATAACCCCAAATGCTAGATCCCCGATCGTCCCAACTGGGCTCCACTACTGATCATCAGGAAGAGACACATAGTAACGACCACGTTCCTCGTCGAACTCCCACTTGAGATCGACGCCATCATCTGCACTGGCATCGTCGGCACCTGCAACTGTTTTGGTAGAATCTGTGAGTCACGGGGACTCAGCAATCTCACATCCGCGAGATCAAGACTATTTAAGCTTGTAGGGAAGAATGGTGTAATGAGGTAGAGCTGCAGCGGCAATAAGCATATATGGTGGCTAACATACGCAAGAGAGAGCGAGAAGAGAAGCAACGGAACGGTCGTCATCTAGCAGTGACCAAGAAGTGATCCTGAACACCTACTTACGTCATTCATAACTCAGGCCGTGTTCACTTCCCGGACTCCGCCGAGAAGAGACCATCACGGCTACACACGCAGTTGATGTATTTTAATTGGGTCAAGTGACAAGTTATCTACAACCTGACATTAACAAATTCCCATCTGCCTCATAACCGCGGGCACGACTTTCGAAAGATATTACCATGCAGGGGTGTCCCAACTTAGCCCATCATAAGCTCTCACGGTCAACGAAGGATAAACCTTCTCCCGGAAAAACCCGATCAGTCTCGGAATCCCGGTTTACAAGACATTTCGACAATGGTAAAACAAGACCAGCAAAGCCACCCGAATGTGCCGACAAATCCCGATAGGAGCTGCACATATCTCGTTCTCAGGGCACACCGGATTGTCCAAGCTTCCGATAGGCCAGCCCAGAGTTGCCCCTGGTGGCCACCGGCGACTGACAGTTTGGACCAATACTCAGAGGAGCACTGCCCCGGGGGTTTAAAATAAAGATGACCCTCGGGCTCTAGAAAACCCGGGGGAAAAAGGTATAGGTCGCAAATGGTAAAACCAAGGTTGGGCCTTGCTGGAGGAGTTTTTATTCAAGGCGAACTGTCAAGGGGGTCCCATAAATCACCCGACCGCGTAAGGAACGCAAACTCAAGGAACATAATCCCGGTATACCAGTAACTAGGGCGGCAAGAGTGGAACAAAACACCAGGCATAAGGCCGAGCCTTCCACCCTTTACCAAAATATATAGGTGCATTAATTAAATAAGAGATATTGTGATATCCCAACATATCCATGTTCCAACATGGAACAACTTCAACTTCACCTGCAACTAGCAACGCTATAAGAAGGGCTGAGCAAAAGCGGTACTTAGCCAAACAACGGTTTGCTAGGAAAGGATGGTTAGAGGCTGACATGGCAATATGGGAGGCATGATATAGCATGTGATAGGTAGCGGAGCATGGCAATAGAGCGAACAACTAGCAAAGCAAAGATAGAAGTGATTTCGAGGGGTGGTCATCTTGCCTGCAAGGTTCTCAGAGTTGTCGAAAGCTTGATCCTCGTAAGCATACTCAACAGGTTCCTCGTTCACAAACTCGTCTCCCGGCTCTACCCAAGACAAGAACACAAACAACGGAACCACAATCAATCACGAGGAATGCACAAGCAACATGACGCAAAACATGTATGGTATGCAAGATATGATATGCGGTGCTTATGCGTGCTCCGGAAGGAAAATGATGAACATGGAAGTAACTTGGCAAACCAAGCATGCCACTGGAAAGATGAGATGATTTCGGTCGAAATCGATATAAAGATCACCGGAAACGGATGCACGGTTTGCAAATGGCAAGCAAAACAAGAATGACACGAATCTGCGATTAACAGCACGATAGCACTTAAAATGCAACAAGCAACAATGCTACAGCACTCCAACATAGCAACAAAGCATATTACAGTAATGTAAAGGAGATGCTTGACAAAAGATGAACACTGAGCTACGGCTAGATCACAACATATCAAGCTCAAACAAGCATGGCAATAGTGCAAAAGATAACAAGTTCACAGACTTAGTGAAAAACTGGACATGGCAGAAATCAGCATCAGGTAGCAATGTTCAGAGCACAAAATCAACATGCTACAGGAAATTAACATAGCAAAACAAGGCATGGCAGTGTTCTACTACATGCATACGATAAAAGTCCCTTACTGACCATAAGCCTAAAAGGACCAGAAGATATGATGGCAAGCATGTAAACATAGCAAGTTTCGTTATCAGGTTTCAGACTTAGCAGAAAACAGAGCATGGCAGAAATAATAATATGTGGGCCTCTTTGTGAGCTTGATGCACTCACTACAGAGCAACGCACTACAAACCAAGCACACCTACAGCAAGATGGCATGTTTATGAAGCTAACCATGGCAAGAACACAAGCATAGCATGTATTTATCAACTACAATAAGCTTGGCAAAATTGGATATCATGTTAAGAATCTGCCAGAAATATTTTATAGCAAAAGTAGAGCAAGATTGAGTCATGCTATGGCACTCCATAATTGCAAACAAGGGCAGTAATAGATCAATTACAACTATAGCTACAAAACATCCTTAATGAACATCTCCAAAATATGCATGGATCTCTCTGTAGCATCAAGTTTACATGGCAACAAAATAAGAGCAGACAAAGACGGAAATCACTCAAGTCCCAGAAATCAGAAATATTACGGGGCCTACTTTGCATGCTTGTGCTAGTCACCACAGAGATCACAAAAATACATGGACTACACCACTGGAAAGATGGAATGGCATACTTTAAAACACATGTAGAGCTCATGCTCATAAGATGCGCAGATTAAATGATACAAAAATGACAAATCTCCAAGTTCTGTCAAGAACCAGAGAATAACAGCAACTAGCTCTCTTCCAGCAGAGATTTGGGCATCAAGATGACCCCTAATGAACATGGTGCAATTGAAAAAAATGAAGAGCATCATGAGGCGAACAATTTGACATATTACACGTGCGAATCGGAGCTACATGCAAGGAGTTACGCACTGAGGAACAGAGGCACTTGCTGTAAAAAAATCCAACACTTAGAAAAAATAGAGGGGGTCTCGGGTCAACGCTCACAGAGAGATCCAGATCGGGATCGAGGGCTGGCTCGGGCACGGGCTTGCGGTGGCCGGAGCTCTCGCCGGAGGGGAGGAGGGAGCGGCGCCGGCGCGACGAGGAGGAAGGAGACGGCGGCGGCGGCGGAGGGCGGCGGCGCCGGCCGGCTGCGGCGCGGAGCA